>NC_134688.1:4721582-4897869 GCF_050947455.1 Rhinoderma darwinii
ATGTCCCTCGCAACCAGGCCTGTGCATTGAGCCATGTTTTAAAAAATACCACACTGTTCTGAATTATTAGATTTTAGTTAATTTGTTGAAAATATATTTGCCCTACATTACGTTTTTATTTTTCCCCTGATTTTACTCCAAGGGTGAGGGAGGGAATGGGTGGGGGGGGGGGGTGGATGTCATGTTTGATGTTCTCTAAAGTTCATCTGCTGGAGAGCTCCATGCGCATTAACCTGAAATTTCTTATTTTAGAAAACCCCAAAAAATAAATTCCCATTATACCCCTAGATGAATATTTTGGGATTTCTGCTTCAAGAGCAGATATTTTGGAAGTGTTATAGAAACTCTGTTGAGTTTTGTAAAACCAGCTTTGAAAAAAAGCGATTTGTGAAATAATCTTCTTCTATCGTCCGCCCTCCTACATCTCTATGTGATAATAAGGCCACATATTTGGTATCCCCGTGCACGGGAGAAGTGGCAGAATGTGAACGGAGATTAATTTTGACCGTGGTCTATACCGTGTGTGAAAAATGCTGGTATAAACTGACGCATTTGCTAAAAAATTGCTAATTTTATTTTGATCCATCTTATTCAAGAAACTTTCAGAAGAAAACTGGACTGTCTAAAAATATGATAAACCCCTTGAAGGAAACCTTGTGGGGTCTACTTGTGTGAATGAAGTCATTTATGGGGTGATTCTAATGTTTCAGCAGCATTAGGCCCCCCAGAAAACAGTATGCGGCTCTAAAATCAAATGCAAAATTCCTGGACCGAAAAGGCCAAAAAGCCTCCTTTTATGCCAAGCCCTGGTACATGCCCGCACAGCGAATAAGGCTCACATATTTGGTATCCCCGTGCACGGGAGAAGTGGAAGAATGTGAAAGGAGATGAATTTTGGCCGTGGTTCATACCGTGTGTGAAAAATACTAGCCTAAACTGACGCATTTGCTAAATTCTTGCATTTTTTTCCAATTTTGCCCACTTTAGAGAAAAAAATAAAAATGATATATACTGACAAATGCCACTAAAACAAAGCCCTGTCTGTCCTTTAAAAAGAGTGTAAAATTCAAAGATGAACTTTATTCACCTGCTGAGTTATAGTCATGTAAAGAAGCGCAGAGCAAAATTGTGAAATGTGCTCTGGTCATTTATCTGTAAAACAGCCTAGTCCTTAACCGGTTAATAACTGATTTGTTGCGAACTTCCTGATTGACTTCAATGGGGGGAAAAAATCCACCATTAAATCTGCCAATAACGTAATGTCGCTGATTTGCTGCGGGTTTTAAATGCTTCTCATTTTGCTCCTTACGTGATCTGCAGCAGAAAACGCGCCAGATTCATTGCAGATTTGCTGCAGAAAGTCCACAAAGCCGACCCGGGCGGACGTACTGCGGCTCCGCTCACCTGTCGGACTTGATACAGAGTCGGGCTGAGATCAGAGATGCGGTAACGCACCAGGACGGCCTGTAAGCAGAGCCAGAGGCTGGGATCACACGTTGCGGTAAATAAAACTGCATTTTGACCGCGACGTTAGAACCCCGCTTGCTTTCTTTGCCTTCCTCTGGCTTCCCTACGAGCTGCCCTTTTGATTAAACTTGATGGACATTTACCCTTTATCAAATGTGTTAGTTTTTCACATACTCTGTGTAAATAGGAGCAATTCCATTCCCTGACAGCAAGCAGGGGTTTTGAAAATAGTGAAAGATTTAAATACAAACGGGTACATTCACAAACACTGGAATCATTTGTAAATAAGTCGCCCAGTGCGCAATGTGGAGGCCGCGCTGATAAATCTGCCCCAAAGTTTACTCAAAAGTGTCAGAACGCCGTCATGTGCAGCGACAGGCCCCGGACACTGAGGTAAGGCTGGCACTTGTAGTTCCACATCAGTAGAATCCTCTGCGCTGCTTCCACACACGAGCCGATAATCACCCTGACGACCGCTCCCAGACCCAGCACGCAGAGCGGCGCCTTCACTTCCGGTCAGGTGGTACGTTACTTCCGGGTTGGTGTTTACCGTTACCATGGTGACCAGTCGCTAGGCTACGGCCGGTGTAAGTTCGGGGAGCGGGGACGTGGAGGTGCGGCGCTGTGCAGTGAGTACGGCGGCGGATGAGGAAGGATTGCGCGGGGCTCGGTGTATTGTGTGCGGTGATATACATCTGTAGCTTATAAGTATACACTACATATTATGCATCGCCACAAGTAAGTGACCCACCAGCTGCATATAACGAGTGTTCCTGCTGTGCAGCCCCCACCTCTGCAGACTGTCTGTCCCTCCGGAGCGGTCAGGCGGCCTGCACTATAGGACGGAGCAATAACATGGCGCAGAGAGATGAGTGACATCTATGTGGAGCCGGTGATTGCACATATGACGCTCCTCTGTAGTCTGTTATTTGTCAGCAGGTCATAAGTGAAGGCACCACGGACGTCCAGCCGCATCCCTTACCCCAGTGTGCACAGAGCCTGACGAGGGAGTAGCCGTGTATATATATACTGATATGCCCAGAGTGACGGGGATATATCTCACCCCCTTATATGACAGACGTATATCCTGTAGAGTGTCTATATATATATATACACTACCGTTCAAAAGTTTGGGGTCACCAGACAATTTAGTGTTTTCCATGAAATCTCACACTTATATTTATCAAATGAGTTGCAAAATGACTAGAAAATATAGTCCAGACATTGACAAGGTTAGAAATAATGATTTTCTCCTTCAGACTTTGCTTTCGTCGCTCCATTTGCAGCAATTCCAGCATTGCAGACCTTTGGCATTCGAGCTGTTAATTTGCTGAGGTCATCGGGAGAAATTTCCCCCCCCCCCCATGCTTCCAGAAGCCCCTCCCACAAGTTGGATTGGCTTGATGGGCACTTCTTGCGTACCATACGGTCAAGCTCCTCCCACAACAGCTCTATGGGGTTGAGATCTAGTGACTGCGCTGGCCACTCCATTACAGATAGAATACCGGCTGCCGGCTTCTTCCCTAAATAGTTCTTGCATCATTTGGAGGTGCTTTGGGTCATTGTCCTGTTGTAGGATGAAATTGGCTCCAATCAAGCGCTGTCCACAGGGTATGGCATGGCGTTGCGGAGTGATGGCCTTCCTTATTCACAATCCCTTTTACCTTGTACAAATCTCCCACTTTACCCCAGACCATCACATGACCTCCACCATGCTTGACAGATGGCGTCCGGCGCTCTTCCAGCATCTTTTCAGTTGTTCTGCGTCTCACAAATGTTCTGTGTGATCCAAACACCTCAAACTTCCATTCGTCCGTCCATAACACTTCTTTCCAATCTGCCTCTGTCCAATGTCTGTGTGCTTTTGCCCATATTTGTAACGGCGGGGGTAGGGAAACGAACAAGTGAGCCCTAATCTACCCACCACTCAGTCCCTGCCTACTTGCAACGACCCGCCCTAGGCGACGGGGTACAAATGGGCGGCGGTCCCTACGCTCAGTAAGTGCACGAGACAAACATACAAGGGAATACAAAGCAAAGGGAAAGGAGCAGTTGCCCACGGCAACACCGTGAGCAACAAGAGTGGTGAACAAGCCGAGTCAAACCAGGAGTGTGTGAGGTACCAAACGCAGAGCAGGAGAGTAGTCAGTAAGCCAGGGTCAGAATGGAGCAGGATCAAATAGTCAGAAGCTGTAGCTGGGCCAGGAAACCACACGGGAAGAATCACAAGCAAAGGAGGAACAGGAAAGGCAGGTATAAATAGACAGAGGGCGGGAGCTAGCTCCGTCTGGCCAGGCTGCGATAGGCTCTCCCACTCCTAAGCCTGCCACCCTGAGTGGTGGAAGATGGAGTCAGTCTCAGAGACGTAGATTCAGGTGCAGACTGATTACCTATGGGAGTTAACCCCGAAGCTGTGCCTGGCAGATCCTTTACAGTACCCCCCCCCCTTTTATGAGGGGCCACCGGACCCTTTCTAAGTGGACCTGGTTTATTGGGGAAACGAAGGTGGAACTTCCTGACCAATACCCCAGCGTGAACATCCCGGGCGGGTACCCAAGTCCTCTCCTCAGGCCCGTATCCTCTCCAATGGACCAAGTACTGGAGGGAGCCTTGGACCATCTTGCTGTCCACAACCTTGGCCACCTCGAATTCCACCACCTCAGGGCTGAGAACGGGAACAGGAGGTTTCCTCAAGGGAGCCAAGGACGGGGAGCAGCGTTTAAGGAGGGAGGCATGAAACACCTCGTGTATACGAAAAGATGGGGGTAACTCCAGCCGGAAGGAGACAGGATTGAGGACTTCAATGACCTTGTACGGCCCTATAAACCGGGGAGCAAACTTCTTGGACGGGACCTTAAGACGCAAGTTCCTAGACGATAACCACACCAGATCCCCGACCATAAACAAGGGGTTAGCAGAATGTCTTCTATCAGCCTGAGTTTTTTGTACGCTCTGGGACGCCTCTAGGTTCTTCTGAACCTGGGCCCAGACTGTGCACAGTTCCCGATGAACGACCTCTACCTCGGGATTGTTGGAACTACCAGGTGAAACGGAGGAGAACCGTGGATTAAACCCAAAATTACAGAAAAAGGGGGAGACCCCTGACGAGTTACTGACCCGGTTATTAAGGGAAAATTCAGCGAGGGGAATGAATGAGACCCAATCATATTGACAGTCAGAGATAAAACACCTTAAATATTGTTCTAGAGACTGATTAGTCCTCTCAGTTTGGCCATTGGTTTCAAGATGGAAGGCAGAGGAGAAGGACAGATCAATCTCCAACTTCATACAGAAGGCTCTCCAAAATAAGGAAACAAATTGTACCCCTCTGTCCGAAACAATATTGACAGGGACCCCATGGAGACGCAGGATGTGTTTGACAAACAAGGTAGCCAACGTCTTAGCATTGGGTAGTTTCTTGAGGGGCACAAAGTGGCACATCTTACTGAAGCGGTCTACTACCACCCACACCACCGACTTGCCTTGGGATGGAGGCAAATCATTAACAAAATACATGGAGATATGTGTCCAAGGTCTCTGGGGAATGGACAACGAACGTAGTAAGCCCGCTGGTCGGGACCTGGGAGTCTTGGACCTAGCACAAACCTCACAAGCGGCGACGTAGGCCTTAACGTCTTTAGGCAACCCAGGCCACCAATAGTTTCTGGCAATGAGGTGTTTGGTACCCAGGATGCCTGGATGGCCAGATAGTGCGGAGTCATGATTTTCCCTAAGTACCCTTAGCCGAAATTGCAGGGGAACAAACAGCTTGTTCTCAGGAAGGTTCCCGGGAGCTGAACCTTGATCAGCCGCAATTTCAGAGACTAAATCAGAATCAATAGAAGAAAGGATTATACCGGGAGGCAAAATACAAGCAGGATCTTCCTCCAAAGGAGGGCTGGCCATGAAGCTACAGTGCATCCATCGGCCTTAATATTTTTAGACCCAGCTCTATAAGTAACCAAAAAGTTGAATCTGGTAAAAAATAGCGCCCATCGAGCTTGTCTCGGGTTTAGCCTCCGAGCAGATTCTAGGAAAACCAGATTCTTGTGGTCGGTAAGTACCGTTACCTGGTGCCTAGCCCCCTCCAGGAAGTGGCGCCACTCTTCAAATGCCCATTTAATGGCTAAGAGTTCGCGGTTGCCAATATCATAGTTACTCTCAGTGGGCGAAAACTTCCTGGAGAAGTAGGGACGGAGATGGGTGAGGGACCTGGTACCCTGGGACAAGACAGCCCCCACTCCCACCTCGGACGCGTCAACCTCCACGATAAATGGCTCCATTTGGTTGGGCTGAACCAACACCTGGGCCGAGATAAAGCACTTCTTAAGGACCTCAAAAGCCTGGACAGCCTCAGGAGGCCAGTGGAGGAGATCAGCACCTTTGCGAGTGAGGTCCGTAAGAGGCTTAGCGATGACCGAGAAGTTAGCAATAAATCTCCTGTAATAATTAGCGAACCCCAAGAAGCACTGTAACGCCTTCAGGGAGGCAGGTTGGACCCATTCCGCCACAGCCTGGACCTTGGCAGGGTCCATGCGGAATTCATGAGGAGTGAGGATTTGACCCAAAAATGGTATCTCCTGTACCCCAAACACACATTTTTCGGTTTTTGCAAACCGTTTGTTTTCCCGAAGGACCTGGAGCACCTTCCTGACATGCTCAATGTGGGAGGACCAGTCCTTGGAAAACACCAGTATGTCATCAAGGTACACTACAAGAAAATTACCCAGGTAATCTCTCAAAATCTCATTTATGAAATTCTGGAAGACCGCCGGAGCATTACACAACCCAAAGGGCATGACGAGGTATTCGAAATGACCTTCGGGCGTGTTAAACGCAGTCTTCCACTCATCCCCCTCTTTGATGCGGATAAGGTTATACGCCCCCCGTAGATCAAACTTAGAGAACCATTGGGCCCCCTGAGCCTGATTAAAGAGATCAGGAATCAAAGGAAGGGGATACTGGTTCCTTACAGTGACCTTATTCAAGTTTCGGTAGTCAATGCATGGCCTAAGACCACCATCCTTCTTCCCTACGAAGAAGAAGCCAGCACCTACTGGAGAAGTAGAGGGGCGAATGTAACCCTTGGCCAGGCATTCCTGGATATACTCTCTCATGGCTTCACGTTCGGGACAAGAGAGATTAAATATCCTACCCTTAGGGAGCTTAGCTCCTGGTACCAAATTGATTGCGCAATCGTATTCTCTATGAGGAGGTAACACTTCGGAGGCCTCCTTAGAGAAAACATCAGCGAAGTCCTGAACAAACTCAGGTAGCGTGTTCATCTCCTCAGGGGGAGAAATAGAATTAACAGAAAAACATGACGTCAAGCATTCATTACCCCATTTGGTAAGATCCCCAGTATTCCAGTGAAACGTGGGATTATGCAACTGCAACCAGGGAAGGCCTGAAACCAAATCGTACAATAATCCCTGCATCAACAGTACAGAGCATTGCTCCAAATGCATGGAGCCAACAAGGAGTTCAAAATCAGGGGTATGCTGTGTAAAATAACCATTAGCAAGGGGAGTGGATTCGATACCCACTACCGAGACAGGTTTAGGCAAATCAATAAAAGGCATAGCTAGAGACATAGCAAATTCCACAGACATGATATTAGCAGACGACCCTGAATCCACGAAGGCACTGCCGGTAGCAGACCTACCACCAAAAGAGACCTGAAAGGGAAGCAAGATTTTATTAGGTTTCATATTTACGGGAAATACCTGTGCGCCCAAGTGACCTCCCCGATGATCACTTAGGCGCGGACGTTCTCCGGCTGCATTCTTACGCTTAGGACAGGTGTTCAGTTGATGCTTGTCATCCCCACAATAGAAGCAGAGACCATTCTTCCTGCGGAACTCTCTACGTTGTTGGGGGGACACGGAGGCCCCGAGTTGCATAGGTACCTCTGAGTCTTCCGGGGAGGAACGAAGCAACGGAACCTCGGGAGGCATCATGGGGGAGTCGGAGGAGAAAACACATAAACGTTCACGTTGTCGTTCCCTGAGACGTCGGTCAAGTCGTACCGCTAAAGCCATAACCTGGTCTAGAGAGTCAGAAGAGGGATAGCTAACTAGCAGGTCTTTCAGGGCATTTGACAGACCCAACCTAAACTGGCACCTTAAGGCAGGGTCATTCCACCGAGAAGCTACGCACCACTTCCTAAAGTCAGAACAATACTCCTCAACAGGTCTCTTACCCTGACGTAAGGTCACCAGCTGACTCTCGGCAAAGGCAGTCCTGTCAGTCTCGTCATAAATGAGTCCGAGAGCAGAAAATAAACGATCAACGGAGGAAAGTTCAGGGGCGTCAGGAGCCAAGGAGAAGGCCCACTCTTGGGGCCCTTCCTGGAGCCGGGACATAATTATACCCACCCGCTGGTTCTCAGAACCTGAGGAATGAGGCTTTAAGCGAAAGTAAAGCCTACAACCCTCCCGAAAGGAGAGAAAAGCCCTCCGGTCCCCTGAGCACCGGTCGGGCAACTTGAGGTGGGGTTCAGGAGGTGAGGTGAACTACCAAGGTAGCATCAGGCTGGTTGACCCTCTGAGCCAGGGCCTGGACCTGTAGGGAGAGACCCTGCATTTGCTGAGCCAGGGTCTCAAGGGGTTCCATAGTGGTGTCAGTGACCAGGGTAGACTAGGTTTGGGCTTGTGATTATGTAACGACGGGGGTAGGGAAACGAACAAGTGAGCCCTAATCTACCCGCCACTCTGTCCCTGCCTACTTGCAACGACCCGCCCTAGGTGACGGGGTACAACTGGGCGGCGGTCCCTACGCTCAGTAAGTGCACGAGACAAACATACAAGGGAATACAAAGCAAAGGGAAAGGGGCAGTTGCCCACGGCAACACCGTGAGCAACCAGAGAGGTGAACGAGCCAAGTCAAACCAGGAGAGCACGAGGTACCAAACGCAGAGCAGGAGAGTAGTCAGTAAGCCAGGGTCAGTATGGAGCAGGATCAAATAGTTAGGAGCTGTAGCTGGGCCAGGAAATCACACGAGAAGAATCACAAGCAAAGGAGGAACAGGAAAGGCAGGTATAAATAGACAGAGGGCGGGAGCTAGCTGAGTCTGGCCAGGCTGTGATAGGCTCTCCCACTCCTAAGCCTGCCATCCTGAGTGGTGGAAGATGGAGTCAGTCTCAGAGACGTAGATTCAGGTGCAGACTGATTACCTATGGGAGTATCCACAGAAGTTGTGCCTGGCAGATCCTTTACAATATTAATCTTTTCCTTTTATTAGCCAGTCTCAGATATGGCTTTTTCTTTGCCACTCTGCCCTGAAGGCCAGCATCCCGGAGTCGCCTCTTCACTGTAGACGTTGACACTGGCGTTTTGCGGGTACTATTTAATGAAGTTGCCAGTTGAGGATCTGTGAGGCGTCTATTTCTCAAACTACAGACTCTAATGTACTTGTCTTGTTGCTCAGTTGTGCAGCGGGGCCTCCCACTTCTCTTTCTACTCTGGTTAGAGCATGTGTGTACTGTCCTCTGAAGGGAGTAGTACACACCGTTGTAGGAAATCTTCAGTTTCTTGGCAATTTCTCGCATGGAATAGCCTTCATTTCTAAGAACAAGAATAGACTGTCGAGTTTCACATGAAAGCTCTCTTTTTCTAGCCATTGTGAGAGTTTAATCGAACCCACAAATGTAATGCTCCAGATTCTCAACTAGCTCAAAGGAAGGTCAGTTTTATAGCTTCTCTAAACAGCAAAACTGTTTACAGCGGTGCTAACATAATTGCACAAGGGTTTTCAAGTGTTTTCTAATCATCCATTCGCTTTCTAACACAGTTAGCAAACACAATGTACCATTAGAACACTGGAGTGATGGTTGCTGGAAATGGCCTCTATACACCTATCTAGATATCGCATTAAAAACCAGACGTTTGCAGCTAGAATAGTCATTTAGCACATTAACAATGTATAGAGTGTATTTCTGATTAATTTAATGTTATCTTCATTGAAAAAAACTGTGCTTTTCTTGCAAAAATAGGGAAATTTCTAAGTGACCCTAAACTTTTGAACGGTAGTGTATGTACTGTACCCCCTGTATGACAGATGTATATCATCTATGTACTGTACCCCCCTGTATGACAGATGTATATCATCTATGTACTGTATCCCCCCTGTGTGACAAGCATATATCATCTATGTACTGTACCTCCCCTGTATGACAGACGTATATCATCTATGTACTGTACCCCCATGTATGACAGACGTATATCATCTATGTACTGTCCCCCCCTGTATGACAGGCGTATATCATCTATGTACTGTACCCCCCTGTATGACAGACGTATTTCATCTATGTACTGTACCCCCCTGTATGACAGACGTATATCATCTATGTACTGTACCCCCCTGTATGACAGACGTATATCATCTATGTACTGTACTCCCTGTATGACAGGCGTATATCTATGTACTGTACCCCCCTGTATGACAGGAGTATATCATCTATGTACTGTACTCCCTGTATGACAGGCGTATATCATCTACATACTGTACCCCCTGTATGACAGGCGTATATCATCTATATACTGTACCCCCCCTGTATGACAGACGTATATCATCTATGTACTGTACCCCCTGTATGACAGGCGTATATCATCTATGTACTGTACCCCCTGTATGACAGGCGTATATCATCTATGTACTGTACCCCCCCTGTATGACAGACGTATATCCTCTATGTACTGTACCCCCTATATGACAGGCGTATATAATCTATGTAATGTACCCCCTGTATGACAGGCGTATATCTATGTACTGTCCCCCCCCTGTATGACAGGCGTATATCATCTATGTACTGTACCCCCCCTGTATGACAGATGTATATCATCTATGTACTGTACCCCCCCCCTGTATGACAGGCATATATCATCTATGTACTGCACCTCCCCTGTATGACAGGCATATCCCTGTATGACAGGCGTATATCATCTATGTACTGTACCCCCCCTGTATGACAGACGTATATCATCTATGTACCGTACCCCGCTGTATGGCAGACGTATATCATCTATGTACCGTACCCCCTGTATGACAGACGTATATCATCTATGTACCGTACCCCTGTATGACAGACGTATATCATCTATGTACCGTACACCCTGTATGACAGACGTATATCATCTATGTACCGTACCCCCTGTATGACAGACGTATATCATCTATGTACTGTACCCCCCTGTATGACAGACGTATATCATCTATGTACTGTACCCCCCTGTATGACAGACGTATATCATCTATGTACTGTACCTCCTTGCATGGCAGATGTAAATTGGATGTGGAATTGCAGGCGGAAAATCTGCATCATATTACTGTAACAGCAAAATGGATCAGCGGAAATTGACCTGTGGCGCAGATGTTAAAATCCGCAACATGTCATTTTATTTTTCAGATTTTCATAGTGTATGTTAATCCTTTTATTGAGAGGGTTTGCAGCGAAACTCACAGGTGGATTTTTCTGCTATGTGTGATCATGGCCTACAGAAGGTTTCCAGGTCTATTTAGTTGTCAGGACCATTCAGGGTTTGTTTTTTCAAGGAGAGGCGACACCCAGGACAGGGCCTGAAAAGTGGCATGTGTGTGGTGCGGGCATTATATTCAGCGTCCTCTACTGCATCTCATCTCCAGGTTCTGCAATGAGTAAACGCATTGATAATGATTGTGGATCGGGGCCCCCCGTAGACCTGGCGTTCAAGTGCATCAACTCCATGGAAGGTAATGGCCGATTATCACTTCTCTCCTGATCCTAAACGCGTCTGTAACTCAATACTGCAATCATTATTTCGTACTAGGGAAATTCAGAACACCCAACTACTCCTCCAATTTGCAGCTGCCTTGTATTTCAGAATAGGGTTATGGGACCTAGGTTGTCATTGGCCTCCATGAAGCCTGCACACTATGGGATGGGCTGTAGTATGGCATGTAGGCTAGAAAGGTAAATCAGCCACCAGATCAAGGTGTCGTAGTAGGGGGTGCTAACACAACTGACCCCCAACGCTTCCTCAACTCTTCCCATAACTCCCATAGACTTCTATAGAGAGTGATGTGGAAACGCGAGGCCACCTCTCTATTGACTTCTATGGGCAGAGCGGCCAGCCCTAGCAAAATGGGAACCCTGTTCTCCCGATAGGTGCGGATCGCAGAGGTAGGACCTGAACTATCAAGAATTTACGGCAGATCCGCGAGATACGGTCTGTGATGGGAATATCCTTTAATGGTAAAAACCTCTTCTTTCCATCAGTGCTGTGGTAGTTGCTTTGTGCTAGTTTTTCGACACATGTTTATCACTAGGGATCGCTCCTGGTAATGAGGTCACCAATCCTGCAGAATAGAGGACGTCACTGGGATCAGGAGCTATCCGCCTCCTCCGAAGAGACACCTAATAAATAGGGGCCGTTCTTTCTTATTCGGTCTATTTCTTGCACAGCTGCGTCACAACCAGTATGATTGCTATTTCCTATGGACGAAACATCACCGCCGCCTAGTCTTCGCACCAAAACATGGGATGGCGAAGAACTTATAACTCCCCCAAAACTCATCATGTGTCCCTGATCTTCCGGTTTTTTTCATACCCCACAGATGTGCTGCAGGAGGATCCCCGCGAGGGTCTAAAACCCATAAAGCGCTGTGAAAACGGGAAGCTGATAAGTCAGGCGCTACGGCTGAACAATAACACCCTGACGGATCTCCACGACTTCAGCGATATAGCGGAAAAGATGCTGAGCGACCCGTCCCGTCTCTGCTGGATAGACCTGTCCTTCAATTACCTGCCCAACATAGACCCTGTAAGTGACACCCTACGGGGCCATTCACCAAGAAGGTGTCAGGGATATAGAATGCAAGCAGCACAGAGTATTTCAGCAGAGGAGTGTACTGATCTTGTGAAAGGTAAAAAATAGAGTTAAATAGCAGAAGGAACAGGGTCCACAGCAACACAGAGTATGTCAGGAGGAGTGATCTTGTAGGAGGTGACAAACAGATTAGATAGTGGAAGGAGCAGGATCTCCAGCAGCACAGAGTATTTCATGAGGAGTGTGCTGATCTTGTAGGAGGTGACAAACAGATTAGATAGTGGAAGGAGCAGGATCTCCAGCAGCGCAGAGTATTTCATGAGGAGTGTGCTAATCTTGTAGGAGGTGACAAACAGATTAGATAGTGGAAGGAGCAGGATCTCCAGCAGCACAGAGTATTTCATGAGGAGTGTGCTGATCTTGTAGGAGGTGACAAACAGATTAGATAGTGGAAGGAGCAGGATCTCCAGCAGCACAGAGTATTTCAGGAGCGATATGTTGATCATGATTCCTGATGATTTTTGGGTTGTTGTCTGGCAGGTCCTCACTACATACCGTCACCTGTCGGTGCTCAACCTGCACGGAAACAGCATCAGTAACCTGTCCGAAGTGGAGAAACTGGCTGCTCTGCCGAACCTGAAGAGTCTCACGCTGCACGGAAACCCCATAGAAGCCGAGAAGGGCTACAGGTGAGGGCCGTTCACTGCTAGAGGGGGTTTTATGAAAATCCACAAAATCCCCCCACCCTAATGAAAAATATGGCTGTGTTGTGTAGATCGTGGTCACATGGGCGACTTATCGTTGCGGCAGGATATAAACCGCTGAGTGGATGGGACCGCAGCACAATCTCATGAAGTATAAAAGAAAGTTTACTTTACATTTTGGGGGATTTCTTTGTGATCAGTTCATGTCCACAGAAAATGTGAGAAGATTTGATGAGGCCGGAGCAGACGATTTATGAATGGCAGCACATCCGGTATGTGGCATCAAGGTATGTCCGGGCAGGGCCGCCATCAGGGGGGTATTAGGGGTACTACTGTAGGGGGCCCGGCCAAACTTAATTGAAAGGGGGGCCCGGCAACTGCCGCGACTTGCCTTTGTTAGAAAAAAACAGGCCCCTGCAATGGGGCCTGTTCTTTTCACCAAAGCAATGTCATGAGCTGCGGGCCCCCCTCTCATCAAACACCGCTGTGAGCTGCGGGCCCCCCTCTCATCTAACACTGCCGCGAAACACCGCGCGCGACCGCGCGCGCGAACGACCGCAAGCGCGCGCCGGCGCGCTCGTTACCGCAAACGCGCGCTCACGCGCGAACGACCTGGGGAAGGCTGGAAAGCAACCCGCTCGTGCCCGCCGCCGAGAGGGATGCGGTGCGCACGCACCAAAAGTACAGCGACCAATCAACTGGGAAGAACAGCGGCGCACAGTCTAATTACCTGCTGGCCCGCCTCCGACTCCTCGTCCTCCTCCTCCGCCTCCTCGTCCTCCTCCTCGGCCTCCTCGTCCAGCGCCTCCTCGTCCGACTCCGCCTCCGCCTCCTCCTTCTTCTCCTCCTCCAGAGCGTAGCTGCGTAAGGAGAAGGGGAGGAGTCCAGTTCTTGCGCGACGGCAGGAGTTCTTCGATCCCCGCAATTTTCTGGAGCCTGGAGGTGAAGGACGACATCTGGACCGAAGACATCGCCTGACGAGGACTGGAGAGGGAGCAGCTCTTCTGACACAGTGAGTAAAGTGTCTCAAAGTGCTGTTTATGTATGGCCCTGTTCACACAGAGTATTTTTGCAGGCCAAAAAAATCTGCCTCAAAATTCCTTAAAGAATTTTGAGGCAGATTTTGACCTGCCCACACTATCTTGCCGCGTTTTTTGCTGCGTTTTTTGCCCGCGGCGATTGAGGACAGCAGACAAAAAAGGCAGCGAAAAATGCATTTTCTGCCTCCCATTGATTTCGATGGGAGGTCAGAGGCGGAACCGCGGCAAGAAAGGACGTGCTGCTTTTTCTTTTTTCCGCGACTGGTTCCCATTCATTTCAGATTAAATCAATGGGAGGCGGTTTTGGAAGTTTTTTGGTGCTGATTCTGACGCAGCGTCCGAGTCAATATCAAGGCCCAAAAACTCTGTGAACTGGGCCTTATTGTTAGGGCTTATTCAGACGAACGTGTAATACATCCGTGCAACGCGCCTCACACGGACCTATGTTACTCTATGGGGCCGTGCAGACTGTCAGTGATTTTCACGCGCCTCGCACGGACCTATGTTAGTCTACGGGGCCGTGCAGACTGTCAGTGATTTTCACGCGCCTCGCACGGACCTATGTTAGTCTACGGGGCCGTGCAGACTGTCAGTGATTTTCATGCAGCGTGAGTCCGTGTGTCCGCTGCGTAAAACTCACGACATGTCCAATATTTGTGCATTGTTCGCGCATCACGCACCCATTGAAGTCAATGGGTGTGTGAAAATCACGCCCAGCACATGGAAGCACTCCCGCAGCCGTATAAACTATGAATGAAAACAGAAAAGCACCACGTGCTACAAACATACAGAGTGTCATAATGATGGCGGCTGCGCGAAAATCACGCAGCCGCACATCATACGCTGCTGACACACGGAGCTGTTATGGACCTTTTGCATGCGCAAAACGCCACGTTTTTTGCGCACGCAAAAATCACACGCTCGTGTAAATCCGGCCTTAGGGTAGGAACACACTAGGCATGAACACTGCGGATTTTATGCAACACATTTTATTGTGGAAAATCCGCAGCGTATCACAGTCACAGCCGAGGGGGTCAGATATGAACAAATCTCATCCGCACGCTGAAAAAAAATTGACCTGCAGTGTGGCTTTTTAGGCCGCAGCATGTCAATTTATGCTGCAGAATCGCCACTCGTCTGGTGCGGAAATGCTGCGGTTCTGCCGCAAAAATCACAAAAGAGAAAAAAAAAAGGCACTTTTTTAAATTGATAAAAAAGTTTATACTTACCCCGGCCGTAGTCCTGGTGACGCGCAGCTCCTGGAGCTGCTGCCGCTCTCTAAATAGGCAGTTGGTCCAGTAAAATTTGGAATTATTTTTTTTTGTGAACCAGCTTAAAAAAACGGAACGGAAGCGAACGGTGATGTGAACAGGCCCTAACACAAAAGTTTTGTATTTTTTTAAGCTGGTTCACAAAAAAAAATAATTCCAAATTCTACTGAACCAACTGGCTATTTAGAGAGCGGCAGCAGCTCCAGGAGCGACATCATAAGGGACACACTAGGCGGATATGCTGAGTAAAACTACACAGCTTATCCCGGGAGCCGCAGGGAATTCTGCAAGCAAAACCGCACCAAGTAGTGGTGCAGGTTTCGTGAGGCGTGTCCGCTGCGGGAATCCTGCAGGGAAAAAAAGTTTAGACTTGCCCCGGCCGTAGTTTAGGTGACGCATCTCTCTCTTCTGAACGTAGCCCCGCCTCCTGGGATGACGCTGTAGACCATGTGACCGCTGCAGCAGTCACATGGGATGAAACATCATGACAGGAGGCGGGGCTGCGCTAAGACTAGAGGATCGCGTCACCAGGACTACGGCCGGGGCAAGTCTAAACTTTTTTATCAATTTAAAAAAGTGCCTTTTTATTTTTTCTCATGTGTGATTTTTGCGGCAGAACCGCAGCATTTCCGCAACAGAGGAGCGGCGATTCCACAGAATACATTGACACGCTGCGGCTTAAAAAGCCAAAAGCCACACTGCAGGTCCATTATTTTTGCAGCGTGCGGATGAGATTTGTTCATATCTGACCCCCTCGGCTGCGACTGTGATACGCTGCGGATTATCCACAATAAAATGTGTTGCATAAAATCCGCAGCGTTCATGCCTAGTGTGTTCCTACCCTAAGGCCGGATTCACACGAGCGCGTGCTATTTGCGCGCGCAAAAACATGGCGTTTTGCGCATGCAAAAGGTCCATAACAGCTCCGTGTGTCAGCAGCGTATGATGCGCGGTTGCGTGATTTTCGCGCAGCCGCCATCATTATGACACTCTGTTTGTATGTTTGTAGCACGTGGTGCTTTTCTGTTTTCATTCATAGTTCATACGGCTGCGGAAGTGCTGGGCGTGACTTTCACGCACCCATTGACTTCAATGGGTGCGTGATGCGCGAACAATGCACAAATATAGGACACACGCTGCATGAAAATCACGGACAGTCTGCACGGCCCCATAGAGTAACACAGGTCCGTGTGAAAATCACGCGCGTTGCACGGATGTATTACACGTTCGTCTGAATAAGCCCTAACAATAAGGCCCAGTTCACAGAGTTTTTGGCCCTTGATATTGACTCGGACGCTGCGTCAGAATCAGCACCAAACAACTTCCAAAACCGCCTCCCATTGATTTAATCTGAAATCAATGGGAGCCAGTCGCGGAAAAAAGAAAAAGCAGCACGTCCTTTCTTGCCGCGGTTCCGCCTCTGACCTCCCATCGAAATCAATGGGAGGCAGAAAATGCATTTTTCGCTGCGTTTTCTGTCTGCTGTCCTCAATCGCCGCAGGCAAAAAACGCGGCAAGATAGTGTGGGCAGGTCAAAATCTGCCTCAAAATTCGGTGCGCGGTTCCAGGCGGTCGCGGGTGCCCATGCGCAGGAGTTTGCGGGTGCGCGCGATCGGTCGCACGGGCGGCGGTGTTTGACGGCCCCATGACGACCCCCATGCTACCCAGGGCCGCCATCAGGGGGGGTATTATGGGTACTGATGTGAGAGGCCCGGCCAAACCTAATTGAAAGGGGGGCCCGCAGCTCACAACATTCTTTTGGTGAAAAAAACGGGCCCCATTGCAGGGGCCTGTTTTTTTTCTACCAAAGGCAAGTCGCGGCAGTTTGCCGGGCCCCCCTTTCAATTAGGTTTGGCCGGGCCTCTCACATCAGTACCCCTAATACCCCCCCTGATGGCCGCCCTGGGTACCATGATATAGTGCTGGACGGAGTACCGTTAACAGGCGGTGCCACGGTAGGGGGGCCCAAAAAATTTAGCTGTAGGGGGCCCTGAAATTCCTGATGGCGGCCCTGTGTCCGGGCACCCGTATACTGGAAACTTACATCAGATATAGCCCAGGCTGCAGCTTCCCGGCCACCACGAGCAGCGTCCGTCCGTCCATCCATCCATCCATCCATCCATCCATCCATCCATTAATCCATTGCTCTTTTATACTGGTCTGATATACATTTTGTGCCCCCTGTAGATCCTACGTTCTGTCTCTACTACCCAATCTCAAGTCCTTCGACTTCAGCGCCGTCACAAAGCAAGATCGAGTTACAGCGGCGGTGTGGAAACGTATGAACCTGAAACCCAGACGCGTCAAAACGTCCAAGACAGAGTGACGAACGTGGAGCCCACCGCGTAGCGAAGTACATGATGGGGGAGGGGGACAACGCAATAAATGACCTCACAAGCCCTCTGGACAGGACTAGCACCTGCATCACTGCCCTCAGCCGCAATTATATATATATATATCCCAGAGAGAGAGAGGGCGATGTGCTCTCTGTACGCAGATCTCTGCTTGCTGTTAGTGAATGGGAACATTCTTGTTTACATTCACAGGCTATAAACCTGTAGAGGTAGCATTTCTCACAGCTGGAGGTTTGTTGCAATTCTATACAGTTTATCCAATTCTTTGTGAGGTAAACAGCCTGAACACCGGACTGATACATTGTAACAGAATCTCAGGACATGAGAGAGTTTTGTCTAGCCTAGATACAATTGTTACAAACTCTCAGCTGTGAGCAGAACTAGGTCTGAACAGATCTAAGGCCCCATGCACACGACCGTGTTCAGTCCGTGATATACGGTCCGCATGTTGACCGAACACAGTGCAGGGAGCCGGGCTCCTAGCGTCATAGTGAGGCCCCATGCACACGAACGTATGTTTTCGGCTGCAATTCACCCGCAAATTTACTTCAATGGGCCCATGCACACGACCATAGTTTTCACGGTCTGAGCATTGCCCAGGAGCCTGGACCGCAAAAAGATAGGACATGTCTTATTATGGGCGTAAATGAATGCACAAGGCCATGTGCACGGCCCACGATTTTCGGGCAGTCCGCGGGTAACACTCAGCGGCCATCCGAGCCGCAAAGCACGGCCGTGCACACCAATACGGTCATGTGCATGAGGCCTTGTGTACGATGTCAGGAGTCACTGCGGGAAATCTTTCCTGTATTGTAATCATGTTTTCAGCACGGACGGTAGTTCTGCGGCGAGGCAGTGACTCCTGGCAACGTACATAAGTATCCGGGAAATGCGGACCGTATATCATGGACCGAACACTGTCATGTGCATGGGGCCTAAATCTGGTTGTAAAAAATTTTCTCATTCACTGACAACAGGCAGAGATCTTGAAAATGATGAAGAATAAAAAAACTATTAGAAAGTTACAGAAATGTCATTTGCTCAGGTATTAAAGGGGTTTTCCCATAATCATCATTTATCACCGAAATGTCTGATCGGGAGGTCTAACTGCTGGGACTCTACCGAGCCCGAGAATGAGGGTCCTTGAATGTGCGGTGTGAACAGAGCAGCCCCCCCCCCGGCTCCATTCACTGTTTGTCGGAGATGTTGATATGAAGATATATTCCACCCAATGACTGAAAGCAAATGCTGTGATGTGAAATAAAGAACATCTACCCCCCCCCCCCCCCCACGTACTTATTTTGCCTCCTCCTGCAGGGCAGATTCAACCATCAGACGTAGATTATAGGCCGTCCAGCAAACACAGGGTTAATGGAGACGGTTGTAAGATGCAGGAAGAGGTTTTGTGGCTTCTGAAATCCACATTTCATCAGCAGTTCTCATTGTGGAGGGCGAGGGGTGCAGCGCTGACCATGAATCACTACTGGACGGGCGTGCTGCATCTACACAAGTCATTTGTCAGGATTTTCATATTCACTGCAGGAAAAAATGTAATTTACAAATAATAAAGCAATCAGCGCTCGTGTAAAGGCCCATTCACACTGGTCGATGCTAAGCACATGGAGACGAATGATCATTATCTCGATAGTTCATCCCCATTAGTTGCATGTTGTCAGCAGCACGTCTCGTTTACACAGGCCAATGATCAGGAACGAGCGTGTTAACAAATGCTTGTTTGGCTTATAATCAGCCCGTGAGAATGTGCCAACGACCCATGTCCAGTAATCTAGTGCCCAGAACTTGTAATGTTATATCACTCAAGAAAGGCATCCAGTAAATTCACCATGAGATGTTCCTCTGGCACAGACTTCCATAGTGTGACTGCTCTTACAGTAGAGGCTCCATAGTGTGACTGCTCTTACAGTAGAGGGTCCATAGTGTGACTGCTCTTACAGTAGAGGTTCCATAGTGTGACTGCTCTTACAGTAGAGGTTCCATAGTGTGACTGCTCTTACAGTAGAGGCTCCATAGTGTGACTGATCTTACAGTAGAGCTTCCATAGTGTGACTGCTCTTACAGTAGAGGCTCCATAGTGTGACCGCTCTTACAGTAGAGGTTCCATAGTGTGACTGCTCTTACAGTAGAGGCTCCATAGTGTGACTGCTCTTACAGTAGAGGCTCCATAGTGTGACTGATCTTACAGTAGAGGCTCCATAGTGTGACTGATCTTACAGTAGAGGTTCCATAGTGTGACTGCTCTTACAGTAGAGGCTCCATAGTGTGACTGCTCTTACAGTAGAGGCTCCATAGTGTGACCGATCTTACAGTAGAGGTTCCATAGTGTGACTGCTCTTACAGTAGAGGCTCCATAGTGTGACTGCTCTTACAGTAGAGGCTCCATAGTGTGACTGCTCTTACAGTAGAGGCTCCATAGTGTGACTGCTCTTACAGTAGAGGTTCCATAGTGTGACCGCTCTTACAGTAGAGGCTCCATAGTGTGACCGCTCTTACAGTAGAGGTTCCATAGTGTGACTGCTCTTACAGTAGAGGTTCCATAGTGTGACTGATCTTACAGTAGAGGTTCCATAGTGTGACTGATCTTACAGTAGAGGCTCCATAGTGTGACTGCTCTTACAGTAGAGGCTCCATAGTGTGACTGATCTTACAGTAGAGGCTCCATAGTGTGACTGCTCTTACAGTAGAGGCTCCATAGTGTAAATGATCTTACAGTAGAGGTTCCATAGTGTGACCGATCTTACAGTAGAGGTTCCATAGTGTGACCGCTCTTACAGTAGAGGTTCCATAGTGTGACTCCTCTTACAGTAGAGGTTCCATAGTGTGACTGCTCTTACAGTAGAGGTTCCATAGTGTGACCGATCTTACAGTAGAGGTTCCATAGTGTGACTGCTCTTACAGTAGAGGCTCCATAGTGTGACTGCTCTTACAGTAGAGGCTCCATAGTGTGACTGCTCTTACAGTAGAGGCTCCATAGTGTGACTGCTCTTACAGTAGAGGTTCCATAGTGTGACCGCTCTTACAGTAGAGGCTCCATAGTGTGACCGCTCTTACAGTAGAGGTTCCATAGTGTGACTGCTCTTACAGTAGAGGTTCCATAGTGTGACTGATCTTACAGTAGAGGTTCCATAGTGTGACTGATCTTACAGTAGAGGCTCCATAGTGTGACTGCTCTTACAGTAGAGGCTCCATAGTGTGACTGATCTTACAGTAGAGGCTCCATAGTGTGACTGCTCTTACAGTAGAGGCTCCATAGTGTAAATGATCTTACAGTAGAGGTTCCATAGTGTGACTGATCTTACAGTAGAGGTTCCATAGTGTGACCGCTCTTACAGTAGAGGTTCCATAGTGTGACCGCTCTTACAGTAGAGGTTCCATAGTGTGACTGCTCTTACAGTAGAGGCTCCATAGTGTGACTGATCTTACAGTAGAGGTTCCATAGTGTGACTTCTCTTACAGTAGAGGTTCCATAGTGTGACTGCTCTTACAGTAGAGGCTCCATAGTGTGACTGATCTTACAGTAGAGGTTCCATAGTGTGACTTCTCTTACAGTAGAGGCTCCATAGTGTGACTGCTCTTACAGTAGAGGCTCCATAGTGTGACTGATCTTACAGTAGAGGCTCCATAGTGTGACTGCTCTTACAGTAGAGGTTCCATAGTGTGACTGCTCTTACAGTAGAGGTTCCATAGTGTGACTGCTCTTACAGTAGAGGCTCCATAGTGTGACTGCTCTTACAGTAGAGGTTCCATAGTGTGACTGCTCTTACAGTAGAGGTTCCATAGTGTGACTGCTCTTACAGTAGAGGCTCCATAGTGTGACTGATCTTACAGTAGAGGTTCCATAGTGTGACCGCTCTTACAGTAGAGGTTCCATAGTGTGACTTCTCTTACAGTAGAGGTTCCATAGTGTGTCTGCTCTTACAGTAGAGGCTCCATAGTGTGACTGATCTTACAGTAGAGGTTCCATAGTGTGACTTCTCTTACAGTAGAGGCTCCATAGTGTGACTGCTCTTACAGTAGAGGCTCCATAGTGTGACTGATCTTACAGTAGAGGCTCCATAGTGTGACTGCTCTTACAGTAGAGGCTCCATAGTGTGACTGCTCTTACAGTAGAGGCTCCATAGTGTGACTGCTCTTACAGTAGAGGTTCCATAGTGTGACTGCTCTTACAGTAGAGGCTCCATAGTGTGACTGATCTTACAGTAGAGGCTCCATAGTGTGACTGCTCTTACAGTAGAGGTTCCATAGTGTGACTGATCTTACAGGAGCGGTTCCATAGTGTGACTGCTCTTACAGTAGAGGCTCCATAGTGTGACTGCTCTTACAGTAGAGGCTCCATAGTGTGACTGCTCTTACAGTAGAGGTTCCATAGTGTGACTGATCTTACAGTAGAGGTTCCATAGTGTGACTGCTCTTACAGTAGAGGCTCCATAGTGTGACTGCTCTTACAGTAGAGGCTCCATAGTGTGACTGCTCTTACAGTAGAGGTTCCATAGTGTGACTGCTCTTACAGTAGAGGCTCCATAGTGTGACCGCTCTTACAGTAGAGGTTCCATAGTGTGACCGCTCTTACAGTAGAGGCTCCATAGTGTGACTGATCTTACAGGAGCGGTTCCATAGTGTGACTGATCTTACAGTAGAGGCTCCATAGTGTGACTGGTCTTACAGTAGAGGTTCCATAGTGTGACTTCTCTTACAGTAGAGGTTCCATAGTGTGACTGCTCTTACAGTAGAGGCTCCATAGTGTGACTGCTCTTACAGTAGAGGTTCCATAGTGTGACTGCTCTTACAGTAGAGGTTCCATAGTGTGACTTCTCTTACAGTAGAGGTTCCATAGTGTGACTGCTCTTACAGTAGAGGGTCCATAGTGTGACTGATCTTACAGTAGAGGTTCCATAGTGTGACTGCTCTTACAGTAGAGGTTCCATAGTGTAACTGCTCTTACAGTAGAAATTCCATAGTGTGACCGCTCTTACAGTAGAGGCTCCATAGTGTGACCGCTCTTACAGTAGAGGCTCCATAGTGTGACCGCTCTTACAGTAGAGGCTCCATAGTGTGACCGCTCTTACAGTAGAGGTTCCATAGTGTGACTGCTCTCACAGTAGAGGTTCCATAGTGTGACTGCTCTTACAGTAGAGGCTCCATAGTGTGACTGATCTTACAGTAGAGGCTCCATAGTGTGACCGCTCTTACAGTAGAGGCTCCATAGTGTGACCGCTCTTACAGTAGAGGCTCCATAGTGTGACCGATCTTACAGTAGAGGCTCCATAGTGTGACCGCTCTTACAGTAGAGGCTCCATAGTGTGACCGCTCTTACAGTAGAGGCTCCATAGTGTGACCGCTCTTACAGTAGAGGCTCCATAGTGTGACTGCTCTTACAGTAGAGGTTCCATAGTGTGACCGATCTTACAGTAGAGGTTCCATAGTGTGACTGCTCTTACAGTAGAGGTTCCATAGTGTGACTGATCTTACAGTAGAGGTTCCATAGTGTGACTGCTCTTACAGTAGAGGTTCCATAGTGTGACTGCTCTTACAGTAGAGGTTCCATAGTGTGACTGATCTTACAGTAGAGGGTCCATAGTGTGACCGCTCTTACAGTAGAGGTTCCATAGTGTTACTGCTCTTACAGTAGAGGCTCCATAGTGTGACTGCTCTTACAGTAGAGACTCCATAGTGTGACCGCTCTTACAGTAGAGGCTCCATAGTGTGACCGCTCTTACAGTAGAGGCTCCATAGTGTGACCGCTCTTACAGTAGAGACTCCATAGTGTGACCGCTCTTACAGTAGAGGCTCCATAGTGTGACCGCTCTTACAGTAGAGGCTCCATAGTGTGACTGCTCTTACAGTAGAGGCTCCATAGTGTGACTGATCTTACAGTAGAGGGTCCATAGTGTGACCGCTCTTACAGTAGAGGTTCCATAGTGTGACTGCTCTTACAGTAGAGGCTCCATAGTTTGACTGCTTTTACAGTAGAGGGTCCATAGTGTGACTGCTCTTACAGTAGAGGGTCCATAGTGTGACTGCTCTTACAGTAGAGGCTCCATAGTGTGACTGCTCTTACAGTAGAGGTTCCATAGTGTGACCGCTCTTACAGTAGAGGTTCCATAGTGTGACTTCTCTTACAGTAGAGGTTCCATAGTGTGACTGCTCTTACAGTAGAGGTTCCATAGTGTGACTTCTCTTACAGTAGAGTTTCCATAGTGTGACTGCTCTTACAGTAGAGGTTCCATAGTGTGACTGCTCTTACAGTATAGGCTCCATAGTGTGACCGCTCTTACAGTAGAGGCTCCATAGTGTGACCGCTCTTACAGTAGAGGCTCCATAGTGTGACCGCTCTTACAGTAGAGGCTCCATAGTGTGACCGCTCTTACAGTAGAGGCTCCATAGTTTGACTGCTCTTACAGTAGAGGCTCCATAGTGTGACCGCTCTTACAGTAGAGGCTCCATAGTTTGACTGCTCTTACAGTAGAGGCTCCATAGTTTGACTGCTCTTACAGTAGAGGTTCCATAGTGTGTCCGCTCTTACAGTAGAGGTTCCATAGTGTGACTGCTCTTACAGTAGAGAGTTCCATAGTGTGACCGCTCTTACAGTAGAGGTTCCATAGTGTGACCGCTCTTACAGTACAGGTTCCATAGTGTGACCGTTCTTACAGTAGAGGGTCCATAGTGTGACTGCTCTTACAGTAGAGGCTCCATAGTGCGACCGCTCTTACAGTAGAGGTAACATAGTGTGACCGCTCTTACAGTAGAGGTTCCATAGTGTGACTTCTCTTACAGTAGAGGTTCCATAGTGTGACTTCTCTTACAGTAGAGGTTCCATAGTGTGACTTCTCTTACAGTAGAGGTTCCATAGTGTGACTTCTCTTACAGTAGAGGTTCCATAGTGTGACCGATCTTACAGTAGAGGCTCCATAGTGTGACCGCTCTTACAGTAGAGGGTTCCATAGTGTGACTGCTCTTACGGTAGAGGTTCCATAGTGTGACTGCTCTTACAGTAGAGGCTCCATAGTGTGACTGCTCTTACAGTAGAGGTTCCATAGTGTGACCGCTCTTAAAGTAGAGGCTCCATAGTGTGACTGCTCTTGCAGTAGAGGTTCCATAGTGTGACTGCTCTTACAGTAGAGGCTCCATAGTGTGACCGCTCTTACAGTAGAGGTTCCATAGTGTGACCGCTCTTACAGTAGAGGCTCCATAGTGTGACCGCTCTTACAGTAGAGGCTCCATAGTGTGACCGCTCTTACAGTAGAGGCTCCATAGTGTGACCGCTCTTACAGTAGAGGTTCCATAGTGTGACTGCTCTTACAGTATAGGCTCCATAGTGTGACTGCTCTTACAGTAGAGGTTCCATAGTGTGTCTGCTCTTACAGTAGAGGTTCCATAGTGTGACTGCTCTTACAGTAGAGGTTCCATAGTGTGACTTCTCTTACAGTAGAGGTTCCATAGTGTGACTGCTCTTACAGTAGAGGTTCCATAGTGTGACCGATCTTACAGTAGAGGTTCCATAGTGTGACTGCTCTTACAGTAGAGGGTCACTGTTCTTACAGTAGAGGGTTCCATAGTGTGACTGCTCTTGCAGTAGAGGCTCCATAGTGTGACTGCTCTTACAGTAGAGGTTCCATAGTGTGACCGATCTTACAGTAGAGGTTCCATAGTGTGACTGCTCTTACAGTAGAGGTTCCATTGTGTGACTGCTCTTACAGTAGAGGTTCCATAGTGTGACTGCTCTTACAGTAGAGGTTCCATAGTGTGACTGCTCTTACAGTAGAGGTTCCATAGTGTGACTGCTCTTACAGTAGAGGCTCCATAGTGTGACCGCTCTTACAGTAGAGGTTCCATAGTGTGACTGATCTTACAGTAGAGGGTCCATAGTGTGACTGCTCTTACAATAGAGGGTCCATAGTGTGACTGCTCTTACAGTAGGGGTTCCATAGTGTGACTGATCTTACAGTAGAGGTTCCAAAGTGTGACTGCTCTTACAGTAGAGGTGTACAGGTTACAGTGAGGCGTCTGTTCACCCATCCAGCTCTTCTGACCCCTCACGCTCCTAAACATGTCTCAGGGTATGTGTTCATTTGGTCTTGCTATGGCAGTTTTTTCTTTTTTTACTATCTGAGCTGCTACACCTTCTGATATACATTGCCTTCTGTGCTAGTACTGCACGTCCTATTACACCTTTTTGATATACATTGGTATCTGCATTATTTCTTGTGCTAGCATTGTACGTTCTATTGGATGCATACCTATTTTGATGCTCCCTTTACTTATCGTACTGGCCTTTATGCATTATTACATGTAGATTGCTATATGCACATTGCTTTTTCTATATCTTATCATATACTGTGTAGTTTTCGTCGGTGTATAGGTTACTATCTCTGTACACGGGAATTTTTTGCCAGCAATATTGTGCCATATGTCACATCATACACCCCTGGGCTTGTGTGTTATTCATTATCATCTGAGCGTGTTGTAGGTCATTAGTGGACGGTTGATTCTGTCGGTCATGGTCTTGTACATCTGACCCTGCTGTTTATGTCTCCGCATTTGTTGTATCATTCCTCTTTTTCCTATCATTGTGTTATTTTGTCATTATATTTAATAAAGATATTTTTTGTACTTTTTATATTGAGTACAATATTTCTTTCAGGGATATGTCCCAATTGGTTCGTTTTTAGGTTTAATTGTTATAGGGGACCCCATTACATGCCATTCAGTTGGTGTGAGGTTTTTGGTTAGGTTGTCTTGAGGTTCCATAGTGTGACTGATCTTACAGTAGAGGATCCATAGTGTGACTGCTCTTACAGTAGATGTTCCATAGTGTGACTGCTCTTACAGTAGAGGTTCCATAGTGTGACTGCTCTTACAGTAGAGGCTCCATAGTGTGACTGCTCCTACAGTAGAGGCTCCATAGTGTGACTGCTCCTACAGTAGAGGCTCCATAGTGTGACTGCTCTTACAGTAGAGGCTCCATAGTGTGACTGATCTTACAGTAGAGGTTCCATAGTGTGACTGCTCTTACAGTAGAGGTTCCATAGTGTGACTGCTCTTACAGTAGAGGCTCCATAGTGTGACTGTTCTTACAGTAGAGGCTCCATAGTGTGACTGCTCTTACAGTAGAGGCTCCATAGTGTGACTGCTCTTACAGTAGAGGTTCCATAGTGTGTCTGCTCTTACAGTAGAGGTTCCATAGTGTGACTGATCTTACAGTAGAGGTTCCATAGTGTGACTGATCTTACAGTAGAGGTTCTATAGTGTGACTGCTCTTACAGTAGAGGTTCCATAGTGTGACTGCTCTTACAGTAGAGGTTCCATAGTGTGACTGCTCTTACAGTAGAGGCTCCATAGTGTGACTGCTCTTACAGTAGAGGTTCCATAGTGTGACTGCTCTTACAGTATAGGCTCCATAGTGTGACTGCTCTTACAGTAGAGGCTCCATAGTGTGACTGCTCTTACAGTAGAGGCTCCATAGTGTGACTGCTCTTACAGTAGAGGTTCCATAGTGTGTCTGCTCTTACAGTAGAGGTTCCATAGTGTGACTGATCTTACAGTAGAGGTTCCATAGTGTGACTGATCTTACAGTAGAGGTTCTATAGTGTGACTGCTCTTACAGTAGAGGTTCCATAGTGTGACTGCTCTTACAGTAGAGGTTCCATAGTGTGACTGATCTTACAGTAGAGGCTCCATAGTGTGACTGATCTTACAGTAGAGAGCTCCATAGTGTGACTGCTCTTACAGTAGAGGTTCCATAGTGTGACTGCTCTTACAGTAGAGGTTCCATAGTGTGACTGCTCTTACAGTAGAGGTTCCATAGTGTGACTGATCTTACAGTAGAGGTTCCATAGTGTGACTGATCTTACAGTAGAGGTTCCATAGTGTGACTGATCTTACAGTAGAGGTTCCATAGTGTGACTGATCTTACAGTAGAGGTTCCATAGTGTGACTGCTCTTACAGTAGAGGTTCCATAGTGTGACTGCTCTTACAGTAGAGGCTCCATAGTGTGACTGCTCTTACAGTAGAGGTTCCATAGTGTGACTGATCTTACAGTAGAGGGTCCATAGTGTGACTGCTCTTACAGTAGAGGTTCCATAGTGTGACCGATCTTACAGTAGAGGCTCCATAGTGTGACTTCTCTTACAGTAGAGGTTCCATAGTGTGACTGCTCTTACAGTAGAGGTTCCATAGTGTGACTGCTCTTACAGTAGAGGTTCCATAGTGTGACCGCTCTTACAGTAGAGGCTCCATAGTGTGACTGCTCTTACAGTAGAGGTTCCATAGTGTGACTGCTCTTACAGTAGAGACTCCTCTTGTATGTTGGTGTAGAATCTTTCTTTCCTCTAGATGTACTGGTCGTCCCCTTGTTGGTGTTCCCGTCCTGCGTATAAATAGATGAGACGTCTCTGTAGCGACCTGTGCTCTATTACACACGGGTTTTCTGTACTTATCTGATCACGGTTCTGTAGGCCACACGTTACAGCTACAAGTCGCGGACTCCCTGCGGTTCAGGAGTTCTAGAATCTGGTGGTCTACGTGTGGTTGACGGTCACTGCAGGGAATTCGGGTCTTGCTTCCGTAATACAAGCGCTAAATTGCAGCCTCCGTACAGCCGTCCGATAGAGGTGTAACAGCGACACTTTACAATGGGAGGAGTTGTGGATTTTGGCGCAGAATCTTTATACCCGACGACATTGATGCTGCGCACTTCTCTGATGTGCCTGTTATCAGGATCGCGCATCTACAGATCATCTCTAAATCACGGTCCCCGGGCTATTTTATACACGCAGATACAGCGCGTCCCCCAGCTCCATTTACATGGAATGTACGGGGACAGGTTAATACGACATTTCATCCGCGTCTCGGCAGCAGCACCGCTCTGGTTACACAGGTAGAGGCGCCGCAGCCTAGCGACCAGTCAAACAAGCGTCTGCTCGATCACCGGCTGCTCGCTGCGGTTTACACAGACCAACGATCGGGAACGAGCACGCATACGAGCGCTTATTCACCTAGTTATTGGCCACGTCCAGACTGAAGATAGATTCTGGGTGGACGCACGTTGAGCGATCCGCTCCACCTGCGTGATGATGTCATCAGAGGCTCAAAAACAAAGCAAGAAAACTACAACTAGGGGAAAAAAAGTGTTTAACAACAATTATCTTTAGGGGAGTTGATGTGGTGGGGGAGGTGCGTGCTGTAAGTCGGGTGCACGGGGTCTTATACCCGGAGGTCATGATCCCTCGGATTGTAAGGAACAGCCGCGGACGAGACATTATTGAGGAATACATTTATTCTACAGTGTCGGGAAGTAAAAAAGGTAAAACAAAGTGGGGGCCAAACGCAGAGGACTCCAAACGGTTAATAATTGGACATTGATTTGTTACAATTCTGTCTGAAAATAGAAAGTATCGGCTTTCATCCGGTCCACTCCTCCGGCACCTCCGCTGTTAACCACGTGTTGACGCCACGCCGCCTCCCCCCGGCGCGGTTCATATATCACGTTTTTGAACGCAGTTTTTACTTTGTGTTTACACTGGAGGCAGCAATTCTGCGCGGACACAAGTTCCCAGGGACTGTCTGCAATGTCAAATATTGGCCCAGCCCACAATATGGCCACCTGTACTGTGCGCGGGGGAGGGACCGCGAGTCCTATACGGGACTCGCAGGTCCACATAATGAAAAACGTCACTGGATAGAGAAGATTTGTGCAAGAAGAAGTAGTAAGAGTTTATGGGAAATGATCTAAAGTGTTGTCAGGTCTATTACCCAGAATTCCAGGCTCCTGCATGAGCCGGTCCTGCTGATGATCGCCGCGCGTGGTGAAGAGACCGGTGACAGACGCCGCGTGTTTTACACCTCAATCCGTTACCTCGACCAAAATCAACCGTGCCGGAAGGTAAAACAGGAAAGGGTTAATTCGTTAGACTAACGCCGCTGCGTCCCATCAGCTGGAAATCTAACAACGCCGCCGATAAAGCAGCCGCGTAACATACGGACCGGTGCCAGAGGCCGGACCGCGGCCCAGAGGAGTCTAGCGAGAGTCCGTGCGAGTGTATAGTGGGGGAGGGGTGACAAGATGAGACGGAGGAGAGCCAGATGATGGGGGGGATGGGGCAGAAGTTTTATGGAATCCCAAACTGTACAACCAGATCCTCCTTGGCGTCCACGCGGATCTGTGAAAGTGCACTGAAGGCGTAAGCTGCGATCTTTGAAACCTAAAAACACAAAACAAAAAGACGATTAGCTGGAAAGTGACGGAATGAAGCGGAAAGCAGCGAGCGAGATAGAATGGCGGCCGAGATGGGCAAGGAGACCCAGGATGGCCCAGTCCTGCTATAGCAATGCACTCATTTCTCCATAGACCGCAATACTGCGATATTACAATCTATGGCATAAGCGATCTAATGATCGCAGGTTCCAGCCACTAGGGGGAGCTAATAAAGGAAAAAGAAAAATCACCCCCGTTTCCCTAGATCACATATAAAAATAAACAAACACATTCGGTATCCCCACACCTGAAAATGCCACAACCATAAAAATATTTGTCCGATTCGGTGACCACAATGGCCGAATCACTTTTGCCCAAAAAAATTCATCAAAAGTGATCGAAATGCCCGACATTTCCCAAAAAGATACGAAAATAAACGACATCCTTCCACGTACAAGACGACGCCTGACACGGCTCTGTACACGGAAATATAAAAAAAAGTTACGGGGGACACAATACGGCGATGCAAAACATTTTTTGCTTCTTTCAAAACGTACGTGTTTTTTTTTTTAAAGGTACTAAACCATAACAAAGACGACAAACTTGGTATCACCGCGATCGTACCGACCCGCAGAATAAAGGTAACGCGTCATTTTCACCGTACAGTCAACACCGTAAAGAAGAAACCAATAAGAATATGGCGGAACTGCCGTTTTTTTGCCAATTCCACCGCATTATGGATTTTTTTTCCAGCTTCCCAGGACATCGCACATAATATTAAATACCGTCAGAAAGTACAACTTGTCCCGTAAAAATGAAGCCCTCACATGGCGGTCAACGAAAAATGTAAAAAAAAATAAAAGTTCTGATCTTTTGAAGGCGGGGAGGAAAAAACAAAAGTGTAAAAACGAAAATGAGTCTGGTCCTGAAGGGGTTAAAAACCGCAAAGATTTGTGGTAAAACGGCCTGGTGGACAGTGTTTGGCTGCCCGCTACCTGTAAACACGTTATTTGGGGGGGGGGGGGGGGCTGGGTAACGGGAGTCGGGCTACGTCCACACGTACTGGATCGGCTGTAGAAAACGTCCGCAGCAAATAAGAAAATCTGCAGCAGCAAATCAGGAGGGAAAATCCGCAGTGTGTGAACGCAGTCTTATAGCTCACAACGGCTGCGCTAAATCTTTTCGTCAAATATAAGACTGGGCCAGTAACGTAATCACCGCATAACGAATAGTTCTGCATTTTGCTGGTGTACTTTGTGTTTAAATTCCTCACCGTTTGCAAGATCTCTGCTTGTGGTCAGTGAACGGGAACATCCTTGTTTACATCCAGAGGTGAGGCACCCTTGCAGACCGAATACTTCTCACAGGTGAGGGCTTGCTGCAATGTATCCAGATTAGAAAATCCTCTGTGTGCTAAACACAGCAACAGCCCAAATCTCTCCTATACTGATAGTTTGTTACAATGTATCAGTGCAGGTAAAAATGTGTCAGTCTGGAATCCAAGCGGTTTACCTCACAGAGGATTGTCTAGACTGGATACAATTGTAACAAACCCTCATCTATGAGAAGTATTAGGTTCGGATGCATTCTCTGCCTCTGGGTGTAAACAGACACAATTGTATCAATTCCAGTTTACAGAGGACGCCAGATTGATACATTTTACCTGCACTGATACATTGTAACAAACTGGGTTAATTAGGTCAGGACAAGACTTCAGCCTCTGGACGTTAAAGTGCAGATAAACTTTCGACAAACTTCTGACATGTCATAAGTTTGTGAAACGTTCAGCTGCCCTTTAACAATGAGACTTCCCTTCCCAGACAGACCACAAACGTATTTACGATTTGCGTGAAAAATTGCGACTTGTGATCCGTTTCTGTAGCAGTCGTAGGTTTCAGTTTCTGGTGCGCGTCGGCCGGAGATGCACCGGATTTATTACGAGGTGTCTCCGCCTTATTATGAGCCGAATGCATTTTATGCCAAGACTGGAGTACGACACGGCCAGAGTTACAGGAGGTGAGTGTAGAAGCGGCCGGAGCCGGTGATCAGAGTGTCAGACGTGCGGGTCAGACGTGCGGCTCAGACCCCCCCCCCCCCCCGCTCATTACCTGCTGTATGTCGGCATAAGGGACGGGGTCGCTGGCGAGTATTTGGTGTGGCTGGGCAGTGAGCGAGGGCAGAGGCGGCACCTTCCTCCAGTGCGTCAGGTTACTGCTCAGCTTTGCTAGTTTTGTGCTGCACAGAAACAAAGAAAGAAAAGAGTCAGGAGAAGAAATGTCAGGAGTTCCCCCACAACAGATCCCTGGAGGAGAAACTAGAAGAACGAGATATAGAAACAGTGACAAATACCAGACGGACACAATAAGACATTATAGAGGTCACTACAGAGAACGTATAATCCAAATATAGACACCCCGCTCCTATAGACTGTACAGTATCAGTATAGTATATAGACAGTCACCCCGCTCCTATATACTGTACAGTATCAGTATAGTGTATATATAGACAGTCACCCCGCTCCTATATACTGTACAGTATCAGTATATAGTGTATATATAGACAGTCACCCCGCTCCTATATACTGTACAGTATCAGTATATAGTGTATATATAGACAGTCACCCCGCTCCTATATACTGTACAGTATCAGTATAGTGTATATATAGACAGTCACCCCGCTCCTATAGACTGTACAGTATCAGTATAGTATATAGACAGTCACCCCGCTCCTATATACTGTACAGTATCAGTATAGTGTGTATATACAGTCACCCCGCTCCTATATAGTGTATATATATATATATATAGTCACCCCGCTCCTATATACTGTACAGTATCAGTATATAGTGTATATAGACACCCCGCTCCTATATACTGTACAGTATCAGTATAGTATATAGACAGTCACCCCGCTCCTATAGACTGTACAGTATCAGTATAGTGTATATATAGACAGTCACCCCGCTCCTATATACTGTACAGTATCAGTATATAGTGTATATATAGACAGGCACCCCGCTCCTATATACTGTACAGTATCAGTATATAGTGTATATATAGACAGTCACCCTGCTCCTATAGACTGTACAGTATCAGTATATAGTGTATATATAGACAGTCTATAGGAGCGGGGTGACTGTCTATATATACACTATACTGATACTGTACAGTCTATAGGAGCGGGGTGACTGTCTATATATACACTATACTGATACTGTACAGTATATAGGAGCGGGGTGTCTATATATACTCTATACTGATACTGTACAGTATATAGGAGCGGGGTGACTGTACAGTATCAGTATATAGTGTATATATAGACAGTCACCCCGCTCCTATATACTGTACAGTATCAGTATAGAGTATATATAGACACCCCGCTCCTATATACTGTACAGTATCAGTATATAGTGTATATATAGACAGTCTATAGGAGCGTGGTGACTGTCTATATATACACTATATACTGATACTGTACAGTCACCCCGCTCCTATATACTGTACAGTATCAGTATATAGTGTGTATATATAGACAGGCACCCTGCTCCTATATACTGTACAGTATCAGTATAGTGTATATATATAGTCACCCCCCTCCTATATACTGTACAGTATCAGTATATAGTGTATATATATATATATATATATATATATATATATATATAGTCACCCCGCTCCTATATACTGTACAGTATCAGTATATAGTGCATATATAGACAGTCACCCCGCTCCTATATACTGCACAGTATCAGTATATAGTGTATATATAGACAGTCACCCCGCTCCTATAGACTGTACAGTATCAGTATATAGTGTATATATAGACAGTCACCCCGCTCCTATATACTGTACAGTATCAGTATAGTGTATATATAGACAGTCACCCCGCTCCTATATACTGCACAGTATCAGTATATAGTGTATATATAGACAGTCACCCCGCTCCTATAGACTGTACAGTATCAGTATATAGTATACATAGACACCCCGCTCCTATAGACTGTACAGTATCAGTATAGTGTATATATAGACAGTCACCCCGCTCCTATAGACGGTACAGTATCAGTATAGTGTATATATAGACAGTCACCCTGCTCCTATAGACTGCACAGTATCAGTATAGTGTATATATATAGGCACCCCGCTCCTATATACTGTACAGTATCAGTATATAGTGTATATAGACAGTCACCCCGCTCCTATAGACTGTACAGTATCAGTATAGTGTATATATAGACTGTACAGTATCAGTATAGTGTATATAGACAGTCACCCCGCTCCTATAGACTGTACAGTATCAGTATATAGTGTATATATAGACAGTCACCCCGCTCCTATAGACTGTACAGTATCAGTATATAGTGTGTATATATAGACAGTCACCCCGCTCCTATATACTGTACAGTATCAGTATAGAGTATATATAGACAGTCACCCCGCTCCTATATACTGTACAGTATCAGTATATAGAGTATATATAGACAGTCACCCCGCTCCTATATACTGTACATTATCAGTATAGTGTATATATAGACAGTCACCCCGCTCCTATAGACTGTACAGTATCAGTATAGTGTATATATAGACCGTCACCCCGCTCCTATATACTGTACAGTATCAGTATATATAGACAGTCACCCCGCTCCTATAGACTGTACAGTATCAGTATATAGTGTATATAGAGTCACCCCGCTCCTATATACTGTACAGTATCAGTATATAGTATATATAGAGTCACCCCGCTCCTATATACTGTACAGTATCAGTATATAGTATATAGTATATATAGACACCCCGCTCCTATAGACTGTACAGTATCAGTATAGTGTATATAGACAGTCACCCTGCTCCTATAGACTGTACAGTATCAGTATATAGTGTATATATAGACAGTCACCCCGCTCCTATATACTGTACAGTATCAGTATATAGTGTATATAGAGTCACCCCGCTCCTATATACTGTACAGTATCAGTATATAGTATATATAGACACCCCGCTCCTATAGACTGTACAGTATCAGTATAGTGTATATAGACAGTCACCCCGCTCCTATATACTGTACAGTATCAGTATATAGTGTATATAGACAGGCACCTCGCTCCTATATACTGTACAGTATCAGTATAGTGTATATAGACAGTCACCCCGCTCCTATAGACTGTACAGTATCAGTATATAGTGTATATAGACAGGCACCTCGCTCCTATATACTGTACAGTATCAGTATATAGTGTATATATAGACAGTCACCCCGCTCCTATAGACTGTACAGTATCAGTATATAGTGTATATAGACTGCACAGTATCAGTATAGTGTGTATATATAGACAGGCACCTCGCTCCTATATACTGTACAGTATCAGTATATAGTGTATATAGACAGGCACCCCGCTCCTATAGACTGTACAGTATCAGTATAGTGTATATAGACAGTCACCCCGCTCCTATAGACTGTACAGTATCAGTATATAGTGTATATAGACAGGCACCTCGCTCCTATATACTGTACAGTATCAGTATATAGTATAGTGTATATAGACAGTCACCCCGCTCCTATATACTGTACAGTATCAGTATATAGTGTATATATAGACAGGCACCTCGCTCCTATATACTGTACAGTATCAGTATATAGTGTATATATAGACAGTCACCCCACTCCTATATACTGCACAGTATCAGTATAGTGTATATATAGACAGTCACCCCGCTCCTATATACTGTACAGTATCAGTATAGTGTATATAGACACCCCGCTCCTATATACTGTACAGTATCAGTATATAGTGTATATATAGTCACCCCGCTCCTATATACTGTACAGTATCAGTATATAGTGTATATATAGACAGTCACCCCGCTCCTATATACTGTACAGTATCAGTATATAGTGTATATAGACAGTCACCCCGCTCCTATATACTGTACAGTATCAGTATATAGTGTATATATAGACAGGCACCTCGCTCCTATATACTGTACAGTATCAGTATATAGTGTATATATAGACAGGCACCTCGCTCCTATATACTGTACAGTATCAGTATATAGTGTATATATAGACAGTCACCTTGCTCCTATAGACTGCACAGTATCAGCATAGTGTATATATAGACACCCCGCTCCTATATACTGTACAGTATCAGTATATAGTGTATATAGTGTATATATAGACAGTCACCCCGCTCCTATATACTGTACAGTATCAGTATATAGTGTATATAGACAGTCACCCCGCTCCTATATACTGTACAGTATCAGTATATAATGTGTATATATAGACAGTCACTCCGCTCCTATAGACTGTACAGTATCAGTATATAGTGTATATAGACAGGCACCCCGCTCCTATAGACTGTACAGTATCAGTATATAGTATATATAGACACCCCGCTCCTATAGACTGTACAGTATCAGTATAGTGTATATATAGACACCCCGCTCCTATATACTGTACAGTATCAGTATATAGTGTATATATAGACAGTCACCCCGCTCCTATATACTGTACAGTATCAGTATATAGTGTATATATAGACAGTCACCCCGCTCCTATATACTGTACAGTATCAGTATATAGTGTATATATAGACAGTCACCCCGCTCCTATATACTGTACAGTATCAGTATAGTGTATATATAGACAGTCACCCTGCTCCTATATACTGTACAGTATCAGTATATAGTGTATATATAGACAGTCACCCCGCTCCTATATACTGTACAGTATCAGTATAGTGTATATATAGACACCCCGCTCCTATATACTGTACAGTATCAGTATAGTGTATGTATAGACAGTCACCCCGCTCCTATATACTGTACAGTATCAGTATAGTGTATATATAGACAGTCACCCTGCTCCTATATACTGTACAGTATCAGTATATAGTGTATATATAGACAGTCACCCCGCTCCTATATACTGTACAGTATCAGTATAGTGTATATATAGACAGTCACCCCGCTCCTATATACTGTACAGTATCAGTATAGTGTGTATATAGACAGTCACCCCGCTCCTATATACTGTACAGTATCAGTATATAGTGTATATATAGACAGTCACCCCGCTCCTATATACTGTACAGTATCAGTATATAGTGTATATATAGACAGTCACCCCGCTCCTATATACTGTACAGTATCAGTATATAGTGTATATAGACAGTCACCCCGCTCCTATATACTGTACAGTATCAGTATAGTGTATATATAGACAGTCACCCCGCTCCTATATACTGTACAGTATCAGTATAGTGTGTATATAGACAGGCACCCCGCTCCTATATACTGTACAGTATCAGTATATAGTGTATATATAGACAGTCACCCCGCTCCTATATACTGTACAGTATCAGTATATAGTGTAGTGTATATAGACAGGCACCCCGCTCCTATATACTGTACAGTATCAGTATATAGTGTATATATAGACAGTCACCCTGCTCCTATATACTGTACAGTATCAGTATAGAGTATATATAGACAGTCACCCCGCTCCTATATACTGTACAGTATATAGTGTATATATAGACAGTCACCCCGCTCCTATATACTGTACAGTATCCGTATATAGTGTAAATATAGACAGTCACCCCGCTCCTATATACTGTACAGTATCAGTATAGTGTATATATAGACAGTCACCCCGCTCCTATAGACTGTACAGTATCAGTATATAGTGTATATATAGACAGTCACCCCGCTCCTATAGACTGTACAGTATCAGTATAGTGTATATAGACAGTCACCCCGCTCCTATATACTGTACAGTATCAGTATAGTGTATATATAGACAGGCACCACGCTCCTATATACTGCACAGTATCAGTGTAGTGTAGTGTATATATAGACAGTCACCCCGCTCCTATATACTGTATAGTATCAGTATAGTATATATAGAGTCACCCCGCTCCTATAGACTGCACAGTATCAGTATAGTGTATATATAGACAGTCACCCCGCTCCTATATACTGTACAGTATCAGTATATAGTGTATATATAGACAGTCACCCCGCTCCTATATACTGTACAGTATCAGTATAGTGTATATATAGACAGTCACCCCGCTCCTATATACTGTACAGTATCAGTATAGTGTGTATATAGACAGTCACCCCGCTCCTATATACTGTACAGTATCAGTATAGTGTAGTGTATATAGACAGGCACCCCGCTCCTATATACTGTACAGTATCAGTATATAGTGTATATATAGACAGTCACCCCGCTCCTATATACTGTACAGTATCAGTATATAGTGTAGTGTATATAGACAGGCACCCCGCTCCTATATACTGTACAGTATCAGTATATAGTGTATATATAGACAGTCACCCTGCTCCTATATACTGTACAGTATCAGTATAGAGTATATATAGACAGTCACCCCGCTCCTATATACTGTACAGTATATAGTGTATATATAGACAGTCACCCCGCTCCTATATACTGTACAGTATCCGTATATAGTGTAAATATAGACAGTCACCCCGCTCCTATATACTGTACAGTATCCGTATATAGTGTAAATATAGACAGTCACCCCGCTCCTATATACTGTACAGTATCAGTATAGTGTATATATAGACAGTCACCCCGCTCCTATAGACTGTACAGTATCAGTATATAGTGTATATATAGACAGTCACCCCGCTCCTATAGACTGTACAGTATCAGTATAGTGTATATAGACAGTCACCCCGCTCCTATATACTGTACAGTATCAGTATAGTGTATATATAGACAGGCACCACGCTCCTATATACTGCACAGTATCAGTGTAGTGTAGTGTATATATAGACAGTCACCCCGCTCCTATATACTGTATAGTATCAGTATAGTATATATAGAGTCACCCCGCTCCTATAGACTGCACAGTATCAGTATAGTGTATATATAGACAGTCACCCCGCTCCTATATACTGTACAGTATCAGTATAGTGTATATATAGACAGTCACCCCGCTCCTATATACTGTACAGTATCAGTATATAGTGTATATATAGACAGTCACCCCGCTCCTATATACTGTACAGTATCAGTATATAGTGTATATAGAGTCACCCCGCTCCTATATACTGTACAGTATCAGTATATAGTGTGTATATATAGACAGTCACCCCGCTCCTATATACTGCACAGTATCAGTATAGTGTATATATAGACAGTCACCCCGCTCCTATAGACTGTACAGTATCAGTATATATAGACACCCCGCTCCTATAGACTGTACAGTATCAGTATATAGTGTATAGACAGGCACCCCGCTCCTATAGACTGTACAGTATCAGTATATAGTGTATATATAGACACCCCGCTCCTATATACTGTACAGTATCAGTATAGTGTATATATAGACAGTCACCCCGCTCCTATAGACTGCACAGTATCTGTATAGTATATAGACAGTCATCCCGCTCCTATATACTGTACAGTATCAGTATATAGTGTATATATAGACAGTCACCCCGCTCCTATATACTGTACAGTATCAGTATATAGTGTATATAGACAGTCACCCCGCTCCTATATACTGTACAGTATCAGTATAGAGTATATATAGACACCCCGCTCCTATATACTGTACAGTATCAGTATAGTATATAGACAGTCACCCCGCTCCTATATACTGTACAGTATCAGTATATAATGTGTATATATAGACAGGCACCTCGCTCCTATATACTGTACAGTATCAGTATAAAGTGTATATATAGACAGTCACCCCGCTCCTATAGACTGTACCGTATCAGTATATAGTATATATAGACACCCCGCTCCTATATACTGTACAGTATGAGTATAGTGTATGTATAGACAGTCACCCCGCTCCTATATACTGTACAGTATCAGTATATAGTGTATATATAGACAGTCACCCCGCTCCTATATACTGTACAGTATCAGTATATAGTGTATATATAGACAGTCACCCCGCTCCTATAGACTGTACAGTATCAGTAGTGTATATATAGACAGTCACCCCGCTCCTATATACTGTACAGTATCAGTATATATAGTGTATATATAGACAGTCACCCCGCTCCTATATACTGTACAGTATCAGTATAGTGTATATAGACAGGCACCCCGCTCCTATATACTGTACAGTATCAGTATATAGTGTATATATAGACAGTCACCCTGCTCCTATATACTGTACAGTATCAGTATATAGTGTATATATACACAGTCACCCTGCTCCTATATACTGTACAGTATCAGTATATAGTGTATATATAGACAGTCACTACGCTCCTATATTCTGTACAGTATCAGTATAGAGTATATATAGACAGGCACCCCGCTCCTATAGACTGTACAGTATCAGTATAGTATATAGACAGTCACCCCGCTCCTATATACTGTACAGTATATAGTGTATATATAGAGTCACCCCGCTCCTATATACTGTACAGTATCAGTATATAATGTATATATAGACAGTCACCACGCTCCTATATACTGTACAGTATATAGTGTATATATAGACAGCCACCCCGCTCCTATATACTGTACAGTATCAGTATATAGTGTATATATAGACAGTCATCCCGCTCCTATATACTGTACAGTATCAGTATATAGTGTATATAGACAGTCACCCCGCTCCTATATACTGTACAGTATCAGTATAGTGTATATATAGACCGTCACCCCGCTCCTATAGACTGTACAGTATGAGTATATAGTGTATATATAGACACCCCGCTCCTATATACTGTACAGTATCAGTATAGTGTATATAAACAGTCACCCCGCTCCTATAGACTGCACAGTATCAGTATAGTGTATATATAGACAGTCACCCCGCTCCTATATACTGTACAGTATCAGTATATAGTGTATATATAGACAGTCACCCCGCTCCTATATACTGTACAGTATCAGTATAGTGTATATATAGACAGTCACCCCGCTCCTATATACTGTACAGTATCAGTATAGTGTATATATAGACAGTCACCCCGCTCCTATATACTGTACAGTATCAGTATAGTGTATATATAGACACCCCGCTCCTATATACTGTACAGTATCAGTATATAGTGTATATATAGACAGTCACCCTGCTCCTATATACTGTACAGTATCAGTATATAGTGTATAGACAGTCACCCTGCTCCTATAGACTGCACAGTATCAGTATAGTGTATATATATATATATATATATAGGCACGCCGCTCCTATATACTGTACATTATCAGTATATAGTGTATATAGACAGTCACCCCGCTCCTATATACTGTACAGTATCAGTATATAGTGTATATATAGACAGTCACCCCGCTCCTATATACTGTACAGTATCAGTATATAGTGTATATAGACAGTCACCCTGCTCCTATAGACTGCACAGTATCAGCATAGTGTATATATATAGGCACCCCGCTCCTATATACTGTACAGTATCAGTATATAGTATATATAGGCACCCCGCTCCTATATACTGTACAGTATCAGTATATAGTGTATATATAGACAGTCACCCCGCTCCTATATACTGTACAGTATCAGTATATAGTGTATATATAGACAGTCACCCCGCTCCTATATACTGTACAGTATCAGTATATAGTATATATAGACAGTCACCCCGCTCCTATATACTGTACAGTATCAGTATATAGTGTATATAGACAGTCACCCTGCTCCTATAGACTGCACAGTATCAGCATAGTGTATATATATAGGCACCCCGCTCCTATATACTGTACAGTATCAGTATATAGTGTATATAGACAGTCACCCCGCTCCTATATACTGTACAGTATCAGTATATAGTGTATATATAGACAGTCACCCCGCTCCTATATACTGTACAGTATCAGTATATAGTATATATAGACAGTCACCCCGCTCCTATATACTGTACAGTATCAGTATATAGTGTATATAGACAGTCACCCCGCTCCTATATACTGTACAGTATCAGTATATAGTGTATATATAGACAGTCACCCCGCTCCTATATACTGTACAGTATCAGTATATAGTATATATAGACAGTCACCCCGCTCCTATATACTGTACAGTATCAGTATATAGTGTATATATAGACAGTCACCCCGCTCCTATATACTGTACGTCTAACCGGAAACTTATGCGGCAGAATATCTCCCCATCCTGTAACTAGGAGAATTTTCCATTCAGGGTCCTGGAAAAGCTGGGTGACAATTAGCTGTAAATGAATCAATATATGACAGGAGACTCGACCGCTTATTGACTGGTGATTTCTGATAATCCCACTGAGGATTGTAGAGGGGGGGGGGGGGATTATAAAGGTGACAGAACCCCCAACACGGCTGCTTGTTTGATGTCTGTTGGGTGACCACGTTGTCTCTGTACAGACACCTGGAGTCACGTGACACGGGCCTATAAACCGCGCCCCTGCATTAGTCCTGCATACACCTCCGGCCTCGATCAGTGATCGCCCTCAGGACCTCACCGTTTCCTTCCCCTGACTCCTTAGTTACCTATATTGTCGCGCCCGGTCCATACATTCGTGCTGCTCCATCCCCTGGGACTCTACGGCCGATACATCAATAATGTTCCTGTAGAGAAAAAAAGAAACGGGTGTTATTAATAAGAGCCCTGCCCCCTAGAGCAGGACGGCAGTACTGCAGGAACGTCCCTCACACTTACTGTGCCGTCCTCGCCAGGATACGTGACAGCAGGGCTTGCTCATCCGTCCGAGCGGACGGGTTATTTCCAGAGTTGGGCTCTGATCCATTCGGGGTCCTGTTGGGAAGGGTCTCGTTAGGGGGTAGCAAGTGTTGCCGTTCTCCCTGGTCCTAGAAGGAAAAGTAGACAGAATATAAATCGCTGTCCAGTCCAAACCCAGGTGAAAAGGTCCCAATCAGGAAAGCTCAATTATCTACTTATACCACCCTGAGAGGTAAAATGGGGGTCCTCCGCCCTCGTGATGTATAGGGTGCCAGAGATTACACCCCCCATTTCTAAAATGTATGTTCCAGCAACATTGTCCAGGCCAAAAAATAACCCTGCCCATGTGTGGACCCAGCATTTGTATCTCTAATACCCCCTTATCAGGCTCCTCTTAGTACAGAGCTCCACTCCTCTGTCCCCCACCACAGATACAGGTTGTCACCACCAGGGGGCGGTCTGCACGCAGCTCCTGTACAGTTATTACTATTCATACACAGATCGCCCCCTAGTGGGGTCAGCAGAAAACAACGATTTGTCACAAGCCTGTGTATGTGACACGGCCTGCCCCGATGTAAGACACCCCTAATATTATCACTATGGGGTAACCGCTGCTCCTATATGTACCCTGCTGCGGTGGTGGTGACGCGTTCTATAATCCTACATGCGGACTGACATCAGAGATCAGCCTGACATCACTCCTGTACAGGGGTGTGGAGAAGCCTCGGGGGACACAGCGGCAGCATAGAATGCAGGGAGGACAATGCAGACCCTGCGGAGATCCCCGAGCGCCTGGACCTGCGGGAACGCACATCGCGCCTTATATCCCGTACCGGCCGGAGTCTCTACATTATCAACCTAAATGAATGGAGATGCCCTAAGGCTGTATTCAGACGAACGGGATATACGTCCGTGCAACGCGCATGTTTTTCACGCGTGTCGTACGCACCTATATTAGTCTATGGGGCCGTGCAGACAGGTGCGCGAGTCCGCTGGAAAAGTCACGACATGTCCGTTCTTTGGGCATTTTGCACGAAAGCACTTCCGGGGGACGCGCGTTATTCGCGCAACATCTGTCAAACTCTGAATGTAAACAGAAAACCACGCAGCCGCGCATCATACGGGGCTGCCAAGTGGCTTTTGCGCACGCAAAAACGCCACACTCGTGTGAATCCAGCCTAATGCAGAGTTATTACCTGCAACAGCCCAACCCCCCCCCCTCGCCTCCCCCCAGACCGATACAGAACCCCCCCCACCGCCTCCCCCCAGACCGATACAGAACCCCCCCCACCGCCTCCCCCCAGACCGATACAGAACCCCCCCCACCGCCTCCCCGCAGACCGATACAGAACCCCCCCACCGCCTCCCCGCAGACCGATACAGAACCCCCCCACCGCCTCCCCGCAGACCGATACAGAACCCCCCCACCGCCTCCCCGCAGACCGATACAGAACCCCCCCACCGCCTCCCCGCAGACCGATACAGAACCCCCCCACCGCCTCCCCGCAGACCGATACAGAACCCCCCCACCGCCTCCCCGCAGACCGATACAGAACCCCCCCACCGCCTCCCCGCAGACCGATACAGAACCCCCCCACCGCCTCCCCGCAGACCGATGCAGAACCCCCCCACCGACTCCCCCCAGACCGATGCAGAACCCCACCGCCTCCCCGCAAACCGATGCAGAACCCCCCCCAACCGATGCAGGACCCCCCCCCACCGACTCCCCCCAGACCGATCCAGAACCCCCCCACCGCCTCCCCGCAGACCGATGCAGGACCCAGAGCGGGGCTATGAGGGGGAGGGGGTCCCAGAGCGGGACTACGAGGGGGGGGGGAGAGGGGTCCCAGAGCGGGGCTACGAGGGGGGGGGGAGAGGGGTCCCCAGAGCGGGGCTACGAGGGGGGGGGGGGAGAGGGGTCCCAGAGCGGGGCTACGAGGGGGGGGGGGGAGAGGGGTCCCAGAGCGGGGCTACGAGGGGGGGGGGGGAGGGGGTCCCAGAGCGGGGATACGAGGGGGGGGGAGGGGGTCCCAGAGCGGGGATACGAGGGGGGGGGGGGGAGGGGGTCCCAGAGCGGGGATATGAGGGGGGGGGGGGAGGGGGTCCCAGAGCGGGGATATGAGGGGGGGGGGGGAGGGGTCCCAGAGCGGGGATATGAGGGGGGGGGAGGGGGTCCCAGAGCGGGGACATGAGGGGGGGGGGGGGTCCCAGAGCGGGGATATGAGGGGGGGGGGAGGGGGTCCCAGAGCGGGGATATGATGGGGGGGGGGAGGGGTCCCAGAGCGGGGATATGAGGGGGGGAGAGGGGGTCCCAGAGCGGGGATATGAGGGGGGGAGGGGTCCCAGAGCAGGGATATGAGGGGGGGAGGGGGTCCCGCAGGAGGGTAAACAGTTTTCTCTAAACGCATTGCGCTTTCCTTATTTATTGGGGCCCTCAGAGTCACACGACATCCTGCGGACCCTCCCCCATCTATAGACATAGCGCTCCCCGCTCCCACCACATAACTCTGTCTAAAGCCAAACTTCTCCGCAGAGCTCAGCCCGCCCGCACCGTGTAAGCCCCGGGCCTGTGAAGTGTGACCCCTCCCCCCCTCGTAGACGCGGCACTCACCCCCTTGCCGCTGTCCGACTCCCCGCTGTAGCAGCAGCCCATGTCCGCACGGGGAAGCTCGGAGAGACCAACAACTCTTCTCTATCACATGACCAAAGGAAGCCGAGGCAGCTGACAGCACTTCCGCTTCCGGTCTACGCACGTCATGTGACCGGTCGCCGTAGAGACTAGAACCAATCCGCGCAGAGGGGGGCTGCACATAGTGGGGTGCAAAGGAAACGTAGAGCAGTTGCCTATGGCAACCAATCAGGTTGCTACTTTTGTTTTCGAGCAAGCCTCTGAAAAATGAGACGTTGAATCTGATTGGCTGCTATTGGTAACTTCAATGTTCACACGGAGTATTTTGGGGGAGGAATATCTGCCTCAAAATTCCGTTTGGAACTTTGAGGCAGATATTCCTCTCCCTGCACGCCGATTTTCGCGGCAATTATCGCGCCGTTTTTCGCCCGCGGGCATAAAACAGCGAGATATACGCTTTCTCCTGCCTCCCATTGAAGTCAATGGGAGGTCGGAGGCGGAAGCGCCCGAAGATAGGGCATGTCGCTTCTTTTTCCCGCGAGGCAGTTTAAGGCTATGTTCACACGGGGTCTTTTGCCGAGTTTTTTGACGCGGAAACCGCGTCGCAAAACTCGGCAGAAACGGCCCGAGAACGCCTCCCATTGATTTCAATGGGAGGCGTCGGCGTCTTTTTCCCACGAGCAGTAAAACTGCCTCGCGGGAAAAAGAAGCGACATGCCCTATCTTCGGGCGCTTCCGCCTCCGACCTCCCATTGACTTCAATGGGAGGCAGGAGAAAGCGTGTTTTCTGCCCGCGGCGCTCAATGGCCGCGGGCGAAAAACGGCGCGATAATTGCTATTCACACGGAGTATTTTGGGGAGGAATATCTGCCTCAAAATTCCGTTTGGAGCTTTGAGGCAGATATTCCTCCCCCAAAATACTCCGTGTGAACATAGCCTTACTGCTCGCGGGAAAAAGACGCCGACGCCTCCCATTGAAATCAATGGGAGGCGTTCTCGGGCCGTTTCTGCCGAGTTTTGCGACGCGGTTTCCGCGTCAAAAAACTCGGCAAAATACCCCGTGTGAACATAGCTCTCCCTTTCACCATTTTTGATACAACTTCAATATGTTCAATATTTAACCCTTGCAAGGTGAAGTTAGGCGACACACGACGATATATAACCATATAGACTGGAGCAGACAACAGCAGCCAATCATATTACTGCTTTCATTTTCTTAAGGATACTGGATAGTGAATGGTGGACACTGATTGGTTGCTATAGGCAACATTGATATTTTATGTTGCGCTGGGCTTTAACCCCTTCCCGCTTTGGCCACTTTTGACCTTCCTGACAGAGACTCATTTTTCAAATCTGACGTGTCACTTTATGTGGTAATAACTCCGGAATGCTTTTACCTATCCTAGCGATTCTGAGATTGTTTTCTCGTGACACATTGGACTTTATGTTAGTGGTAAAATTTGCTCGGTACATTTATTATTTAATTGTGAAAAACACCACAATTTTATGAAAAATTGCAAAAGGCTATATTTTCAGAGACCAGTTCAGTTGTGAAGCGGCTTTGAGGGCCTTATGTATTAGAAACCCCGAATAAGTCTCCCCATTTTAAAAACTCCACCCCTCAAAGTATTCAAAAATGCATTTAGAAAGTTTCTTAACCCTTTTAGACGTTTCATAGGAATTAAAACAAAAGTAGAGGTGAAATGTACATATTTTCTTTTCTTTTTTTTTCAGAAATTCATTTTTAATCCATTTTTTTTGTAACACAAACTTTTACCAGAGAAACACAACTCAATATTTATTACCTGATTCTGCAGTTTTAGGAAATATCCCACATGTGGCCGTAGCGTGCGAATGGACTGAAGCACCGGCCTCAGAAGCAAAGGAGCACCTAGTGGATTTTGGGCCTCCTTTTTATTAGAATATATTTTAGGCACCAGGTCAGGTTTGAAGGGCTCTTGCGGTACCAAAACAGTGGAAATCCCCCAAAAGTGACCCAATTTGTGAAACTAGACCAATCAAGGAAATTATCTAGGGGTATAGTGAGCATTTTGACCCCACAGATTTTTGGGAGAAACTATTGGAATTAGGCCTTAAAAATGAAAACCTACATTCTTTCAAAGCAAATTTTTTCTAATTTCCTCAAGGACTAAGAAAAAGCACCGCAAAATGTGTAAAGTAATTTCTCTCGAGTAAAACAATACCCCACATGGGGTCATAAACGGCTGTTTGGACACACGGAGGGGCTTAGAAGGGAAGGAGCGCCATTTGGCTTTTGGAGATCAAATTTAGAAGAAATGGTTTGCGGAGGCCAGGTCGCATTTGCAAAGCCCCTGAGGGACCAAAACAATGAAAACGCCCAGAAAGTGACTCCATTTAGGTAACTACGCCCCTTGAGGAATTAATCTAGGTGTGTAGTGAGCATTTTGACCCCACAGATGTTTCATAGAATTCATTAGAATTGGGCAGTGAAAATAAAAACAATCCTTTTTCTTCAATAAGACGTAGCTTTAGCGCAAAATTTTTCATTTTCTCAACTGATAAAGGGAAAAAAGAACCACAACATTTGTAAATAAACTTCTCTGGAGTACGGCAATACCCCATATGTGGTCATAAACTGCTGTTTGGGCACACGGCGGGGCTCATAAGAGAAGGAGCACCAATTGGCGTTTGGAGCACAGATTTTGCTGGATTGGTTTCTTGACATCATGTCGCTATTGCAAAGTCCCTAAGATACCAGTACAGTGGAAACTACCCAAAAGTGACTCCATTTGGGATACTACACCCCTTGAGGAATTAATCTAGGGGTGTAGTAAGCATTTTGACCCCCACAGCTGTTTCATAGATTTTATTTGAATTGGGCAGTGAAAATAAAATAATTTTTTTTCCAATAAGACGTAGCTTTAGCTCCAAATTTTTCATTTTCTCAAAAAATAAAAGAGAAAAAGCACCCCAACATTTGTAAAGAAATTTCTCCCGAGTACGGCAATACCCCATATGTGTTCATAAACTGCTGTTTAGACCCACGGCAGGACTCGGAAGAGAAGGAGCGCCATTTGGCTTTTGGAGTACAGATTTTGCTGGATTGGTTTCTGGGCGCCATGTCGCATTTGCAAAGCCCCTGTGGGACCAAAACAGCGGAAACCCCCCAGAAGTGACCCCATTTTGGAAACTACACTCCACAAGGTATTCACCTAGGGGTGTGGTAAGCATGTTAACCCTGCAGGTGTTTTGCAGAAATTAGTGTGCCCTTGATGTTGCAGAGTGAAAATGGGATTTTTTCCATAGATATGCCAATATGTGGTGCCCGGCTTGTGCCACCATAACAAGACAGCTCTCTAATTATTATGCTGTGTTTGCCGGTTTTAGAAACACCCTACATGTGGCCCTAATCTCTTGCCTTGACATTTGGCAGGGCTCAGGAGTGATAGAGTACCATGCAAAGTTGAGGCCTAATTTGGCGATTTACAAAGTATTGGTTCACAATTGCAGAGGCTCTGATGTGAAATAATAAAAGAAACCGCTGAGAAGTGACCCCATTTTAGAAACTGCACCCATCAAGGCATTTATTAAGGGTTGTAGTGATCATTTTCACCCCACAGGCCTTTTCCATAAATGATGGTGCAAAGTAAAAATCTAAATTTTCCCCCAGATATGCCAATTCAGTGGCAAATATGTGGTGGTGCCCAGCTTATGCCACTGGAGACACACACCCCAAAAAACTGTTAAAAGGGTTCTCCCGGGTATGGCGATTCCATATATGTGGAAGTAAACTGTTTGGGCACGCTGTAAAGCTCAGAATGGAAGGAGCGCCATTTGGCTTTTGGAGCGTGGATTTTGCTTGGTAGTAGTTTTGTTTGGAGTCTTACTGTTGTTTCCATTTATAATGTGGGGCATATGTAAGCCGGGCAGAGTACATCAGGGGCATAGTCAGGTGGTATAATAATGGGGTAAATAAAAACTGTAAAATAATCCATAGATGTGTGTTACGCTGTGAAGGATCCTTTCTGCACAGGCCGGTTTCGCACTGATAAATGTCTTTCCTTATCTCCCATTTGGCCCACACGCTGCACCTTTGCAGTTTGGGGAATTTTGCTGGGAAGTGTTGTCCTGGTATAGTACGGGTGTCACGGCGCGGGGTGTGGACCAACTGGGCCGTACCGCGTAGCGGGATAGCAGCCGGCCAAACAGGTACTATGCAATGTCTATAGTTCAGAAAGGGTACCTGAGGCAATGCAGACAGTAGCGACGGAGTCAGGCTAAGATGAGGCTCCGATAGTACATAGACACCCGGTGGGGTGCGACACACTAGATGCAGCGGAAGACACAACATGACTCCAAATCTTGATGGCACGGGATGTAGGGTACAGGCAGCAGGAACAGATAACACTGGGAACTGGAAAACACTAGGAGACCATTTGCAAAGACAAACAATAGGTAACACAACAACGCTCAGGCAATGATCAGGGCGCCCTGCGGGAGACAGCCTCTGAACCAGGAAGTGAGTGCCGGCGTCTTTCAGGAGGGAGATGCTGCCGAGAACTCACGTGGCCGTGGCCATCAGAGGGTAAGTCAAAACGATGGTTCGCGGCCATAGACGTTACAGTATCCCCCCTCTTACGCCCTCTCTTCTTGGGACCAGAGCGAGAGAGAAACTTCTTCACAAGGACAGGGGCATTGATGTTCTCCTCTGGCTCCCAAGACCCATCCTCTGGGCCAAATCCCCTCCAATCCACCAAATAAAACGTCCTTCCTCCCACTTTCTTGGTGGCCAGGCTCTCCCTCACTTCGAAAGTCCCTGACGAGCCGCCAGGAGCCACTGCGGAACTAGGAGTTCTGGAGTAGAGGTTCAGGACCACTGACTTCAGCAGGGAGACATGGAAGGAGTTAGGGATCTTGAGGGTAGGAGGCAGCCGCAGCCTGTAAGACACAGGATTAATTTGCAGCAGAATCTCGAAGGGTCCGAGGAACCTGGGAGCAAATTTGCAAGACGGCACCCTCAGCCGGATATTCCTGGAAGACAGCCAGACCTTCGTACATCATGCCGTCTGGAGACAAAGTGCCGCAGATAGTTCTCCATAATCTTATTAACCCTCTCGACTTGACCATTGGACTGAGGCTGATAAGCCGAGGAGAAGTCCAACTTTAAACCGAGGAGACCGCAGAGTGCTCTCCAGAACTTTGAGGTGAACTGGATCCCTTGATCCGAGACAATAAGCAGAGGCAAGCCGTGCAGACGGAATATGTGTTGGACGAAGAGATCAGCCAGTCGAGCAGCAGAAGGCAGACCAGTCAGAGGGACAAAATGAGCCATCTTGGAAAATCGATCCACCACCACCCAGACCACACTGCATCCAGCAGAGAGAGGCAGATCTGTGACAAAGTTCATTGCAACATGTCACCAGGGGGCATCGGGCACAGGCAGTGGTTGGAGCAGGCAGGCTGGTCTGGAGTGGGTAACTTTATTTGCTGCGCACACCATACAGGAGGTGACAAAGTCAGTGACGTCTTTGGGAAGCGTGGGCCACCAGAACTGATGGGCAATTAGGTCTCAGGTCTTACGGGCACCCGCGTGACCTGCCAGCTTGGAACTGTGTCCCCAGCAAAGGATTCTTCCTCTGTCTGCCAGATGTACAAAGGTCCTTCCCGGAGGAATGTCTCTAACCTGCAGAGGGTCGACAGAGATGATACAGGAAGGGTCAATGATATTCTGTGGGAGCTCCACAGTGTCCTCTGTCTCAAACGACCTAGGCATCGGTCCTCATATTCTTGTCGGCAGGTCGGTAGTAGAGTTCGAACTGGAACCGAGCAAAGAACAATGACCACCTGGCTGAGCTGTCTGAAGATAGGTGAGGTTCTTGAGGTCCGTGAAGACCAGGATTGGATGAACTGCGCCTTCTAGTAGGTGTCTCCACTCCTGCAGGGCCATCTTGATGGCCAGTAAATCCCGATCCCCACTCGAGTAGTTGTGCTCTGCGGTAGAAAACAGCTTAGAGTAGTAGCCACATACCACAGTCTTGCTGTAACGTCTATGGCCAAGGGCCATCGTTCAGACTTACCCTCTGACGGCCCCGGCCATGGACATCTGTGTTCTCTGCGACATCTCCCTCCAGGGAGATGCTGCCACTCACTTCCGGGTTCTGTGCCATCTACGGTGAAAGTCAAGTTGTGTCTCCGCTACTGTCTACATTGCCTCAGGTACCCATTCTGGACTATAGACCTTGTTTTGTACCTAGTTGGCCAGCTGCTATCCCGCTACGCGGTACGGCCTAGTGGGTTCACACCCCGCGCCGTGACACTTGCCTTTGGAACCTCTCTGGAACAGAAGTGCGCCAGCACCAACAGAGGACTGGTCCACCTCCAACGAAAACTGTAGGGTCACATCAGGATGATGAAAAATTGAGGCTGACGTGAAGCTCTTCTTTAAAGGAACAGTGTCATCACAAATTTTTTTTTAATATGTTAAAGATGTTAGTGCTTTATTAAAAACGTTTATATTTATTTGTGTGTTTGCGTTTTACTTTTTCTTATTTTTACACTTTTTCTTCCCTATGGGGGCTGCCATTTTTTGTTCCATTTCTGTATGTGTCGATTAACGACACATACAGACATGGAATACGGCAGCCACAGTCCCATAGGGACAGCGAACGGGTCCCGTCCCATCCACTTCTGTGTACGCCGTCTGTGTGGGAACTGCGCATGCGCCGCTCCCACACAGTCCAATTTGAAATGCGCGCCGTCCGGCGCCATTTTCCTGTGGACCGGAAGTCGCGGCCGGACAGTAAGATTACTACTTCCGGTCGCGGCTTCCGGACTTGTGCACTTGGACCAGCGGCAGCAGACGGAGCGGACGGGCCGGAGGGAGCCGCGGCGGCAGGAGCAGGTAAGAGATTTCTATGTATGTTCGTGTTTGTGTACGTTTACTACTGTATGTAAACCTACTACACTGTGTGTTAGCTCAAAAAATGGCGACACACAGTGTAGGAGGTTAGACCGTTCAAACCACTCGTTTATCCCGGCACTAGCCAGGATAAAGGAGGGGGGGGGGATGCTGAGAGCTCACTAGAGCGAGGGCTTTTTACCCAACTTTGCAATGCTGCAATTTTGGGAATAGCTCCATCTAGTGACCAGCAATGGGAAATATTATAAATTAGAATCTAATTTATAATATTTCCTGACTCGTGGAAAAAATAAAAAAAATTTGAACAATGTTTAATCACCTACACACTAAATGTTTAATTAAAAAAAACAAAACATGTTTTTCTGGCAACACATTCCCTTTAAGCTCTTGAAAGCGGCCTCTGCTTCTGGAGTCCACACTTTGGCATTCATGCCCTTTTTGGTGAGGGTGGAGATGGGAGCAGTCACTGAGGAGAAGTTGGGGATGAACAGCCGGTAGAAATTGGCGAATCCCAGGAAGCATTGTATGGCCCTTAAGCCTTGGCGACGTGGCAATTCCAGGACAGCCTTTACCTTCTCAGGATCCATTTTGAGGCCCTGATCGGAGATGATATAGCCCAGGAAGGGCAGAGACTTTCTCTCTAAACACACATTAGTCCAGCTTGGCATAAAGGTGATTCTCCCATAATCGAAGCAACACCTGGCGAACATGTCTCTGATGAGTTACTGGATTTGGGAAAAAATTCAAAATCTCATCGAGATACACCACAACACAGACATAGAGGAGATCACGGAAAATATCATTGACGAATTCTTGAAAAAACGCGGGGGCGTTACATAGGCCGAAGGGCATAACCAGGTATTCGTAGTTCCCATCACGTGTATTAAATGCAGTCTTCCACTCGTCATCCTGATGAATCCGGACTAGATTTTAGGCCCCCCGCAGGTCTAGTTTAGAAGAAAAAAAATGTGATCACTTTTTATTTCAATTTTTTTAGGACAAAGTGACCAAAAAACAAAAATTCTGGTATCGTTTTATTTTACGCCGTTCACCACGTGAAATAAATAACATAATATTTTTATAGTTTAGGCCGTTACGGTCGCGGCGATACCAAATACGTATGGTTTATTGTTTTTTTTTCAATAATAAAGGACTTTATAATGGAAAAAGGGCGATTGTGTTTTATTTTATTACTTGAAACTTTTATTATATTACTTCGGTCCGCGCCATTACAGCAGGGAATCAGATGTATGATACAGCTGACATCCGGGGATGATGGCAGCCAACTCAGCTTCTGAGCCGCTGCCATCCATTTATCGTAAGTATGCGACATTTTGCGGGAAGCACTGGATTTCCAGAACGTAGACTTACGACAAATGTCGGGAAGGGGTTAATAAACGGTGTGTGCTAATACAGTATCATGGCCGGTACAGCACAGACTACAGAATATATCAGAGCCAGGACGACATGAGAGCCTCGCCCCCTCTACAAATACAAAAACCTACTAGATGTTGAGATAAGGATTTACGTACCCGCTCTTCCTAAACCGCCATATACCAGTGTACCCTCCATTACTGAACCACCATATACCAGTGTACCCTCCATTACTGAACCACCATATACCAGTGTACCCTCCATTACTGAACAGCCATATACCAGTGTACCCTCCATTACTGAACCGCCATATACCAGTGTACCCTCCATTACTGAACAGCCATATACCAGTGTACCCTCCATTACTGAACCGCCATATACCAGTGTACCCTCTATTACTGACCATCCATATAACAGTGTACCCTCCATTACTGAACCGCCATATACCAGTGTACCCTCCATTACTGAACCTCCATATACCAGTGTACCCTCCATTACTGAACCGCCATATACCAGTGAACCCTCCATTACTGAACAGCCATATACCAGTGTACCCTCCATTACTGAACCGCCATATACCAGTGTACCCTCCATTACTGAACCGCCATATACCAGTGTACCCTCCATTACTGAACAGCCATATACCAGTGTACCCTCCATTACTGAACCGCCATATACCAGTGTACCCTCTATTACTGACCATCCATATGACAGTGTACCCTCCATTACTGAACAGCCTTATACCAGTGTACCCTCCATTACTGAACCGCCATATACCCGTGTACCCTCCATTACTGAACCTCCATATACCAGTGTACTACCCTCCATTACTGAACAGCCATATACCAGTGTACCCTCCATTACTGAACCTCCATATACCAGTGTACCCTCCATTACTGAACCACCATATACCAGTGTACCCTCCATTACTGAACAGCCTTATACCAGTGTACCCTCCATTACTGAACCGCCATATACCTGTGTACCCTCCATTACTGAACCTCCATATACCAGTGTACCCTCCATTACTGAACAGCCATATACCAGTGTACCCTCCATTACTGAACCGCCATATACCAGTGTACCCTCCATTACTGAACCGCCATATACCAGTGTACCCTCCATTACTGACCATCCATATACCAGTGTACCCTCCATTACTGAACAGCCATATACCAGTGTACCCTCCATTACTGAACCGCCATATACCAGTGTACCCTCCATTACTGAACCACCACATACCAGTGTACCCTCCATTACTAAACAGCCATATACCAGTGTACCCTCCATTACTGAACCGCCATATACCAGTGTACCCTCCATTACTGAACCGCCATATACCAGTGTACCCTCCATTACTGACCATCCATATACCAGTGTACCCTTCATTACTGAACCGCCATATACCAGTGTACCCTCCATTACTGAACCTCCATATACCAGTGTACCCTCCATTACTGAACCACCTTATACCAGTGAACCCTCCATTACTGAACAGCCATATACCAGTGTACCCTCCATTACTGAACCTCCATACCAGTGTACCCTCCATTACTGAACAGCCATATACCAGTGTACCCTCCATTACTGAACCTCCATACCAGTGTATCCTCCATTACTGAACCGCCATATACCAGTGCAGCCTCCATTACTGAACCACCACATACCAGTGTACCCTCCATTACTGAACCACCATATACCAGTGTACCCTCCATTACTGAACCACCATATACCAGTGTACCCTCCATTACTGAACAGCCATATACCAGTGTACCCTCCATTACTGAACCGCCATATACCAGTGTACCCTCCATTACTGAACCGCCATATACCAGTGTACCCTCCATTACTGAACAGCCATATACCAGTGTACCCTCCATTACTGAACCGCCATATACCAGTGTACCCTCTATTACTGACCATCCATATAACAGTGTACCCTCCATTACTGAACCGCCATATACCAGTGTACCCTCCATTACTGAACCGCCATATACCAGTGTACCCTCCATTACTGAACCGCCATATACCAGTGTACCCTTCATTACTGAACAGCCATATACCAGTGTACCCTCCATTACTGAACCGCCATATACCAGTGTACCCTCTATTACTGACCATCCATATAACAGTGTACCCTCCATTACTGAACCGCCATATACCAGTGTACCCTCCATTACTGAACCTCCATATACCAGTGTACCCTCCATTACTGAACCGCCATATACCAGTGTACCCTCCATTACTGAACAGCCATATACCAGTGTACCCTCCATTACTGAACCACCATATACCAGTGTACCCTCCATTACTGAACAGCCTTATACCAGTGTACCCTCCATTACTGAACCGCCATATACCCGTGTACCCTCCATTACTGAACCTCCATATACCAGTGTACTACCCTCCATTACTGAACAGCCATATACCAGTGTACCCTCCATTACTGAACCTCCATATACCAGTGTACCCTCCATTACTGAACCACCATATACCAGTGTACCCTCCATTACTGAACAGCCTTATACCAGTGTACCCTCCATTACTGAACCGCCATATACCTGTGTACCCTCCATTACTGAACCTCCATATACCAGTGTACCCTCCATTACTGAACAGCCATATACCAGTGTACCCTCCATTACTGAACCGCCATATACCAGTGTACCCTCCATTACTGAACCGCCATATACCAGTGTACCCTCCATTACTGACCATCCATATACCAGTGTACCCTCCATTACTAAACAGCCATATACCAGTGTACCCTCCATTACTGAACCGCCATATACCAGTGTACCCTCCATTACTGAACCGCCATATACCAGTGTACCCTCCATTACTGACCATCCATATACCAGTGTACCCTTCATTACTGAACCGCCATATACCAGTGTACCCTCCATTACTGAACCTCCATATACCAGTGTACCCTCCATTACTGAACCACCTTATACCAGTGAACCCTCCATTACTGAACAGCCATATACCAGTGTACCCTCCATTACTGAACAGCCATATACCAGTGTACCCTCCATTACTGAACCTCCATACCAGTGTACCCTCCATTACTGAACAGCCATATACCAGTGTACCCTCCATTACTGAACCTCCATACCAGTGTATCCTCCATTACTGAACCGCCATATACCAGTGCAGCCTCCATTACTGAACCACCACATACCAGTGTACCCTCCATTACTGAACAGCCATATACCAGTGTACCCTCCATTACTGAACCGCCATATACCAGTGTACCCTCCATTACTGAACCGCCATATACCAGTGTACCCTCCATTACTGAACAGCCATATACCCGTGTACCCTCCATTACTGAACCTCCATATACCAGTGTACTACCCTCCATTACTGAACAGCCATATACCAGTGTACCCTCCATTACTGAACCTCCATATACCAGTGTACCCTCCATTACTGAACCACCATATACCAGTGTACCCTCCATTACTGAACAGCCTTATACCAGTGTACCCTCCATTACTGAACCGCCATATACCTGTGTACCCTCCATTACTGAACCTCCATATACCAGTGTACCCTCCATTACTGAACAGCCATATACCAGTGTACCCTCCATTACTGAACCGCCATATACCAGTGTACCCTCCATTACTGAACCGCCATATACCAGTGTACCCTCCATTACTGACCATCCATATACCAGTGTACCCTCCATTACTAAACAGCCATATACCAGTGTACCCTCCATTACTGAACCGCCATATACCAGTGTACCCTCCATTACTGAACCGCCATATACCAGTGTACCCTCCATTACTGACCATCCATATACCAGTGTACCCTTCATTACTGAACCGCCATATACCAGTGTACCCTCCATTACTGAACCTCCATATACCAGTGTACCCTCCATTACTGAACCACCTTATACCAGTGAACCCTCCATTACTGAACAGCCATATACCAGTGTACCCTCCATTACTGAACAGCCATATACCAGTGTACCCTCCATTACTGAACCTCCATACCAGTGTACCCTCCATTACTGAACAGCCATATACCAGTGTACCCTCCATTACTGAACCTCCATACCAGTGTATCCTCCATTACTGAACCGCCATATACCAGTGCAGCCTCCATTACTGAACCACCACATACCAGTGTACCCTCCATTACTGAACCACCATATACCAGTGTACCCTCCATTACTGAACCACCATATACCAGTGTACCCTCCATTACTGAACAGCCATATACCAGTGTACCCTCCATTACTGAACCGCCATATACCAGTGTACCCTCCATTACTGAACCGCCATATACCAGTGTACCCTCCATTACTGAACAGCCATATACCAGTGTACCCTCCATTACTGAACCGCCATATACCAGTGTACCCTCTATTACTGACCATCCATATAACAGTGTACCCTCCATTACTGAACCGCCATATACCAGTGTACCCTCCATTACTGAACCGCCATATACCAGTGTACCCTCCATTACTGAACCGCCATATACCAGTGTACCCTTCATTACTGAACAGCCATATACCAGTGTACCCTCCATTACTGAACCGCCATATACCAGTGTACCCTCTATTACTGACCATCCATATAACAGTGTACCCTCCATTACTGAACCGCCATATACCAGTGTACCCTCCATTACTGAACAGCCATATACCAGTGTACCCTCCATTACTGAACCTCCATATACCAGTGTACCCTCCATTACTGAACCGCCATATACCAGTGTACCCTCCATTACTGAACAGCCATATACCAGTGTACCCTCCATTACTGAACCACCATATACCAGTGTACCCTCCATTACTGAACAGCCTTATACCAGTGTACCCTCCATTACTGAACCGCCATATACCCGTGTACCCTCCATTACTGAACCTCCATATACCAGTGTACTACCCTCCATTACTGAACAGCCATATACCAGTGTACCCTCCATTACTGAACCTCCATATACCAGTGTACCCTCCATTACTGAACCACCATATACCAGTGTACCCTCCATTACTGAACAGCCTTATACCAGTGTACCCTCCATTACTGAACCGCCATATACCTGTGTACCCTCCATTACTGAACCTCCATATACCAGTGTACCCTCCATTACTGAACAGCCATATACCAGTGTACCCTCCATTACTGAACCGCCATATACCAGTGTACCCTCCATTACTGAACCGCAATATACCAGTGTACCCTCCATTACTGACCATCCATATACCAGTGTACCCTCCATTACTAAACAGCCATATACCAGTGTACCCTCCATTACTGAACCGCCATATACCAGTGTACCCTCCATTACTGAACCGCCATATACCAGTGTACCCTCCATTACTGACCATCCATATACCAGTGTACCCTTCATTACTGAACCGCCATATACCAGTGTACCCTCCATTACTGAACCTCCATATACCAGTGTACCCTCCATTACTGAACCACCTTATACCAGTGAACCCTCCATTACTGAACAGCCATATACCAGTGTACCCTCCATTACTGAACAGCCATATACCAGTGTACCCTCCATTACTGAACCTCCATACCAGTGTACCCTCCATTACTGAACAGCCATATACCAGTGTACCCTCCATTACTGAACCTCCATACCAGTGTATCCTCCATTACTGAACCGCCATATACCAGTGCAGCCTCCATTACTGAACCACCACATACCAGTGTACCCTCCATTACTGAACAGCCATATACCAGTGTACCCTCCATTACTGAACCGCCATATACCAGTGTACCCTCCATTACTGAACCGCCATATACCAGTGTACCCTCCATTACTGAACAGCCATATACCCGTGTACCCTCCATTACTGAACCTCCATATACCAGTGTACTACCCTCCATTACTGAACAGCCATATACCAGTGTACCCTCCATTACTGAACCTCCATATACCAGTGTACCCTCCATTACTGAACCACCATATACCAGTGTACCCTCCATTACTGAACAGCCTTATACCAGTGTACCCTCCATTACTGAACCGCCATATACCTGTGTACCCTCCATTACTGAACCTCCATATACCAGTGTACCCTCCATTACTGAACAGCCATATACCAGTGTACCCTCCATTACTGAACCGCCATATACCAGTGTACCCTCCATTACTGAACCGCCATATACCAGTGTACCCTCCATTACTGACCATCCATATACCAGTGTACCCTCCATTACTAAACAGCCATATACCAGTGTACCCTCCATTACTGAACCGCCATATACCAGTGTACCCTCCATTACTGAACCGCCATATACCAGTGTACCCTCCATTACTGACCATCCATATACCAGTGTACCCTTCATTACTGAACCGCCATATACCAGTGTACCCTCCATTACTGAACCTCCATATACCAGTGTACCCTCCATTACTGAACCACCTTATACCAGTGAACCCTCCATTACTGAACAGCCATATACCAGTGTACCCTCCATTACTGAACAGCCATATACCAGTGTACCCTCCATTACTGAACCTCCATACCAGTGTACCCTCCATTACTGAACAGCCATATACCAGTGTACCCTCCATTACTGAACCTCCATACCAGTGTATCCTCCATTACTGAACCGCCATATACCAGTGCAGCCTCCATTACTGAACCACCACATACCAGTGTACCCTCCATTACTGAACAGCCATATACCAGTGTACCCTCCATTACTGAACCGCCATATACCAGTGTACCCTCCATTACTGAACCGCCATATACCAGTGTACCCTCCATTACTAAACCGCCATATACCAGTGTACCCTCCATTACTGACCATCCATATACCAGTGTACCCTCCATTACTGAACCTCCATATACCAGTGTACCCTCCATTACTGAACCGCCATATACCAGGGTACCCTCCATTACTGAACCGCCATATACCAGTGTACCCTCCATTACTGAACCTCCATATACCAGTGTACCCTCCATTACTGAACAGCCATATACCAGTGTACCCTCCATTACTGAACCGCCATATACCAGTGTACCCTCCATTACTGAACCGCCATATACCAGTGTACCCTCCATTACTGACCACCCATATACCAGTGTACCCTCCATTACTGAACCTCCATATACCAGTGTAGCCTCCATTACTGAACCACCACATACCAGTGTACCCTCCATTACTGAACCGCCATATACCAGTGTACCCTCCATTACTGAACCGCCATATACCAGTGTACCCTCCATTACTGAACCGCCATATACCAGTGTACCCTCCATTACTGAACTGCCATATACCAGTGTACCCTCCATTACTGAACCGCCATATACCAGTGTACCCTCCATTACTGAACCGCCATATACCAGTGTACCCTCCATTACTGACCATCCATATACCAGTGTACCCTCCATTACTGAACAGCCATATACCAGTGTACCCTCCATTACTGAACCTCCATATACCAGTGTACCCTCCATTACTGAACCGCCATATACCAGTGTACCCTCCATTACTGAACCGCCATATACCAGTGTACCCTCTATTACTGACCATCCATATACCAGTGTACCCTCCATTACTGAACCACCATATACCAGTGTACCCTCCATTACTGAACCTCCATATACCAGTGTAGCCTCCATTACTGAACCACCACATACCAATGTACCCTCCATTACTGAACAGCCATATACCAGTGTACCCTCCATTACTGAACCTCCATATACCAGTGTACCCTCCATTACTGAACCGCCATATACCAGTGTACCCTCCATTACTGAATCGCCATATACCAGTGTACCCTCTATTACTGACCATCCATATACCAGTGTACCCTCCATTACTGAACCGCCATATACCAGTGTACCCTCCATTACTGAACCTCCATATACCAGTGTAGCCTCCATTACTGAACCACCACATACCAGTGTACCCTCCATTACTGAACAGCCATATACCAGTGTACCCTCCATTACTGAACCGCCATATACCAGTGTACCCTCCATTACTGAACCGCCATATACCAGTGTACCCTCCATTACTGAACCGCCATATACCAGTGTACCCTCCATTACTGAACCTCCATATACCAGTGTACCCTCCATTACTGAACCTCCATATACCAGTGTACCCTCCATTACTGAACCTCCATACCAGTGTACCCTCCATTACTGAACAGCCATATACCAGTGTACCCTCCATTACTGAACCGCCATATACCAGTGTACCCTCCATTACTGAACCGCCATATACCAGTGTACCCTCCATTACTGACCATCCATATACCAGTGTACCCTCCATTACTGAACCTCCATATACCAGTGTAGCCTCCATTACTGAACCACCACATACCAGTGTACCCTCCATTACTGAACAGCCATATACCAGTGTACCCTCCATTACTGAACCTCCATATACCAGTGTACCCTCCATTACTGAACCGCCATATACCAGTGTACCCTCCATTACTGAACCTCCACATACCAGTGTACCCTCCATTACTGAACCTCCATATACCAGTGTACCCTCCATTACTGAACAGACATATACCAGTGTACCCTCCATTACTGAACCGCCATATACCAGTGTACCCTCCATTACTGAACCGCCATATACCAGTGTACCCTCCATTACTGAACATCCATATACCAGTGTACCCTCCATTACTGAACCTCCATATACAAGTGTAGCCTCCATTACTGAACCACCACATACCAGTGTACCCTCCATTACTGAACAGCCATATACCAGTGTACCCTCCATTACTGACCATCCATATACCAGTGTACCCTCCATTACTGAACCTCCATATACCAGTGTACCCTCCATTACTGAACCGCCATATACCAGTGTACCCTCCATTACTGAACCTCCATATACCAGTGTACCCTCCATTACTGACCATCCATATACCAGTGTACCCTCCATTACTAAACAGCCATATACCAGTGTACCCTCCATTACTGAACCTCCATATACCAGTGTACCCTCCATTACTGAACCGCCATATACCAGTGTACCCTCCATTACTGAACCGCCTTATACCAGTGTACCCTCCATTACTGACCATCCATATACCAGTGTACCCTCCATTACTGAACTTCCATATACCAGTGTACCCTCCATTACTGAACAGCCATATACCAGTGTACCCTCCATTACTGAACCTCCATATACCAGTGTACCCTCCATTACTGAACCGCCATATACCAGTGTACCCTCCATTACTGAACCGCCATATACCAGTGTACCCTCTATTACTGACCATCCATATACCAGTGTACCCTCCATTACTGAACCGCCATATACCAGTGTACCCTCCATTACTGAACCTCCATATACCAGTGTAGCCTCCATTACTGAACCACCACATACCAGTGTACCCTCCATTACTGAACAGCCATATACCAGTGTACCCTCCATTACTGAACCGCCATATACCAGTGTACCCTCCATTACTGAACCGCCATATACCAGTGTACCCTCCATTACTGAACCGCCATATACCAGTGTACCCTCCATTACTGAACCTCCATATACCAGTGTACCCTCCATTACTGAACCTCCATATACCAGTGTACCCTCCATTACTGAACCTCCATACCAGTGTACCCTCCATTACTGAACAGCCATATACCAGTGTACCCTCCATTACTGAACCGCCATATACCAGTGTACCCTCCATTACTGAACCGCCATATACCAGTGTACCCTCCATTACTGACCATCCATATACCAGTGTACCCTCCATTACTGAACCTCCATATACCAGTGTAGCCTCCATTACTGAACCACCACATACCAGTGTACCCTCCATTACTGAACAGCCATATACCAGTGTACCCTCCATTACTGAACCGCCATATACCAGTGTACCCTCCATTACTGAACCGCCATATACCAGTGTACCCTTCATTACTGAACCGCCATATACCAGTGTACCCTCCATTACTGACCATCCATATACCAGTGTACCCTCCATTACTGAACCTCCATATACCAGTGTACCCTCCATTACTGAACCGCCATATACCAGTGTACCCTCCATTACTGAACCTCCACATACCAGTGTACCCTCCATTACTGAACCTCCATATACCAGTGTACCCTCCATTACTGAACAGACATATACCAGTGTACCCTCCATTACTGAACCGCCATATACCAGTGTACCCTCCATTACTGAACCGCCATATACCAGTGTACCCTCCATTACTGACCATCCATATACCAGTGTACCCTCCATTACTGAACCTCCATATACAAGTGTAGCCTCCATTACTGAATCACCACATACCAGTGTACCCTCCATTACTGAACAGCCATATACCAGTGTACCCTCCATTACTGACCATCCATATACCAGTGTACCCTCCATTACTGAACCTCCATATACCAGTGTACCCTCCATTACTGAACCGCCATATACCAGTGTACCCTCCATTACTGAACCTCCATATACCAGTGTACCCTCCATTACTGACCATCCATATACCAGTGTACCCTCCATTACTAAACAGCCATATACCAGTGTACCCTCCATTACTGAACCTCCATATACCAGTGTACCCTCCATTACTGAACCGCCATATACCAGTGTACCCTCCATTACTGAACCGCCTTATACCAGTGTACCCTCCATTACTGACCATCCATATACCAGTGTACCCTCCATTACTGAACTTCCATATACCAGTGTACCCTCCATTACTGAACCGCCATATACCAGTGTACCCTCCATTATTGAACCTCCATATACCAGTGTACCCTCCATTACTGAACCACCATATACCAGTGTACCCTCCATTACTGAACCGCCATATACCAGTGTACCCTCCATTACTGAACCGCCATATACCAGTGTACCCTCCATTACTGAACCACCATAAACCAGTACACCCTCCATTACTGAACCACCATATACCAGTGTACCCTTCATTACTGACCATCCATATACCAGTGTACCCTTCATTACTGAACCACCATAAACCAGTGTACCCTTCATTACTGAACCGCCATATACCAGTGTACCCTCCATTACTGAACCGCCATATACCAGTGTACCCTCCATTACTGAAACACCATATACCAGTGTACTCTCCATTACTGAACAGCCATATACCAGTGTACCCTCCATTACTGAACCGCCATGTACCAGTGTACCCTCCATTACTGAACAGCCATATACCAGTGTACCCTCCATTACTGACCATCCATATACCAGTGTACCCTCCATTACTGAACAGCCATATACCAGTGTACCCTCCATTACTGAACAGCCATATACCAGTGTACCCTCCATTACTGAACCGCCATGTACCAGTGTACCCTCCATTACTGAACCACCATATACCAGTGTACCCTCCATTACTAAACCGCCATATACCACTGTACCCTCCATTACTGAACCGCCATGTACCAGTGTACCCTCCATTACTGAACAGCCATATACCAGTGTACCCTCCATTACTGACCATCCATATACCAGTGTACCCTCCATTACTGAACAGCCATATACCAGTGTACCCTCCATTACTGAACCGCCATATACCAGTGTACCCTCCATTACTAAACTGCCATATACCAGTGTACCCTCCATTACTGAACAGCCATATACCAGTATACCCTCCATTTCTGAACCTCCATATACCAGTGTATCCTCCATTACTGAACCGCCATATACCAGTGTACCCTCCATTACTGAAACACCATATACCAGTGTACCCTCCATTACTGAACCTCCATATACCAATGTACCCTCCATTACTGAACAGCCATATACCAGTGTACCCTCCATTACTGAACCGCCATATACCAGGGTACCCTCCATTACTGAACCGCCATATACCAGTGTATCCTCCATTACTGAACCGCCATATACCAGTGTACCCTCCATTACTGAACAGCCATATACCAGTGTACCCTCCATTACTGAACCTCCATATACCAGGGTATCCTCCATTACTGAACCTCCATATACCAGTGTACCCTCCATTACTGAACCGCCATATACCAGTGTACCCTCCATTACTGAACCTCCATATACCAGTGTACCCTCCATTACTGAACCGCCATATACCAGTGTACCCTCCATTACTGAACAGCCATATACCAGTGTACCCTCCATTACTCAACAGCCATATACCAGTGTACCCTCCATTACTAAACCGCCTTATACCAGTGTACCCTCCATTACTGAACCGCCATATACCAGTGTACCCTCCATTACTGAACCTCAATATACCAGTGTACCCTCCATTACTGAACAACCATATACCAGTGTACCCTCCATTACTGAACCGCCATATACCAGTGTACCCTCCATTACTGAACCTCCATATACCAGTGTACCCTCCATTACTGAACCGCCATATACCAGTGTACCCTCCATTACTGACCATCCATATACCAGTGTACCCTCCATTACTGAACAGCCATATACCAGTGTACCCTCCATTACTGACCATCCATATACCAGTGTACCCTCCATTACTGAACAGCCATATACCAGTGTACCCTCCATTACTGACCATCCATATACCAGTGTACCCTCCATTACTGAACAGCCATATACCAGTGTACCCTCCATTACTAAACCGCCTTATACCAGTGTACCCTCCATTACTGAACCACCATATACCAGTGTACCCTCCATTACTGAACAGCCATATACCAGTGTACCCTCCATTACTGAACCGCCATATACCAGTGTACCCTCCATTACTGACCATCCATATACCAGTGTACCCTCCATTACTGAACCACCTTATACCAGTGAACCCTCCATTACTGAACCGCCATATACCAGTGTACCCAACATTACTAAACCGCCATATACCAGTGTACCCTCCATTACTGAACCACCATATACCAGTGTACCCTCCATTACTGAACCGCCATATACCAGTGTACTCTCCATTACTGAACCGCCATATACCAGTGTACCCTCCATTACTGAACCTCCATATACCAGTGTACTACCCTCCATTACTGAACCACCATATACCAGTGTACCCTCCATTACTGAACCACCATATACCAGTGTACCCTCCATTACTGAACCTCCATATACCAGTGTACCCTCCATTACTGAACAGCCATATACCAGTGTACCCTCCATTACTGAACAGCCATATACCAGTGTACCCTCCATTACTGACCATCCATATACCAGTGTACCCTCCATTACTGAACCGCCATATACCAGTGTACTACCCTCCATTACTGAACAGCCATATACCAGTGTACCCTCCATTACTGAACCTCCATATACCAGTGTACCCTCCATTACTGAACCTCCATATACCAGTGTACCCTCCATTACTAAACAGCCATATACCAGTGTACCCTCCATTACTGAACAGCCATATACCAGTGTACCCTCCATTACTGAACCACCACATACCAGTGTACCCTCCATTACTGAACAGCCATATACCAGTGTACCCTCCATTACTGACCATCCATATACCAGTGTACCCTCCATTACTGAACCTCCATATACCAGTGTACCCTCCATTACTTAACCGCCATATACCAGTGTACCCTCCATTACTGAACAGCCATATACCAGTGTATCCTCCATTACTGAACTGCCATATACCAGTGTACCCTCCATTACTGAACTGCCATATACCAGTGTACCCTCCATTACTGAACCTCCATATACCAGTGTATCCTCCATTACTGAACCTCCATATACCAGTGTACCCTCCATTACTGAACCGCCATATACCAGTGTACCCTCCATTACTGAACCTCCATATACCAGTGTACCCTCCATTACTGAACCGCCATATACCAGTGTACCCTCCATTACTGAACAGCCATATACCAGTGTACCCTCCATTACTCAACAGCCATATACCAGTGTACCCTCCATTACTAAACCGCCTTATACCAGTGTACCCTCCATTACTGAACCGCCATATACCAGTGTACCCTCCATTACTGAACCTCAATATACCAGTGTACCCTCCATTACTGAACAACCATATACCAGTGTACCCTCCATTACTGAACCGCCATATACCAGTGTACCCTCCATTACTGAACCTCCATATACCAGTGTACCCTCCATTACTGAACCGCCATAAACCAGTGTACCCTCCATTACTGACCATCCATATACCAGTGTACCCTCCATTACTGAACAGCCATATACCAGTGTACCCTCCATTACTGACCATCCATATACCAGTGTACCCTCCATTACTGAACAGCCATATACCAGTGTACCCTCCATTACTGACCATCCATATACCAGTGTACCCTCCATTACTGAACAGCCATATACCAGTGTACCCTCCATTACTAAACCGCCTTATACCAGTGTACCCTCCATTACTGAACCACCATATACCAGTGTACCCTCCATTACTGAACAGCCATATACCAGTGTACCCTCCATTACTGAACCGCCATATACCAGTGTACCCTCCATTACTGACCATCCATATACCAGTGTACCCTCCATTACTGAACCACCTTATACCAGTGTACCCTCCATTACTGAACCGCCATATACCAGTGTACCCAACATTACTAAACCGCCATATACCAGTGTACCCTCCATTACTGAACCACCATATACCAGTGTACCCTCCATTACTGAACCGCCATATACCAGTGTACTCTCCATTACTGAACCGCCATATACCAGTGTACCCTCCATTACTGAACCTCCATATACCAGTGTACTACCCTCCATTACTGAACCACCATATACCAGTGTACCCTCCATTACTGAACCTCCATATACCAGTGTACTACCCTCCATTACTGAACCTCCATATACCAGTGTACCCTCCATTACTGAACAGCCATATACCAGTGTACCCTCCATTACTGAACAGCCATATACCAGTGTACCCTCCATTACTGACCATCCATATACCAGTGTACCCTCCATTACTGAACAGCCATATACCAGTGTACCCTCCATTACTAAACCGCCTTATACCAGTGTACCCTCCATTACTGAACCACCATATACCAGTGTACCCTCCATTACTGAACAGCCATATACCAGTGTACCCTCCATTACTGAACCGCCATATACCAGTGTACCCTCCATTACTGACCATCCATATACCAGTGTACCCTCCATTACTGAACCACCTTATACCAGTGTACCCTCCATTACTGAACCGCCATATACCAGTGTACCCAACATTACTAAACCGCCATATACCAGTGTACCCTCCATTACTGAACCACCATATACCAGTGTACCCTCCATTACTGAACCGCCATATACCAGTGTACTCTCCATTACTGAACCGCCATATACCAGTGTACCCTCCATTACTGAACCTCCATATACCAGTGTACTACCCTCCATTACTGAACCACCATATACCAGTGTACCCTCCATTACTGAACCTCCATATACCAGTGTACTACCCTCCATTACTGAACCTCCATATACCAGTGTACCCTCCATTACTGAACAGCCATATACCAGTGTACCCTCCATTACTGAACAGCCATATACCAGTGTACCCTCCATTACTGACCATCCATATACCAGTGTACCCTCCATTACTGAACCGCCATATACCAGTGTACTACCCTCCATTACTGAACAGCCATATACCAGTGTACCCTCCATTACTGAACCTCCATATACCAGTGTACCCTCCATTACTGAACCTCCATATACCAGTGTACCCTCCATTACTAAACAGCCATATACCAGTGTACCCTCCATTACTGAACAGCCATATACCAGTGTACCCTCCATTACTGAACCACCACATACCAGTGTACCCTCCATTACTGAACAGCCATATACCAGTGTACCCTCCATTACTGACCATCCATATACCAGTGTACCCTCCATTACTGAACCTCCATATACCAGTGTACCCTCCATTACTTAACCGCCATATACCAGTGTACCCTCCATTACTGAACAGCCATATACCAGTGTATCCTCCATTACTGAACTGCCATATACCAGTGTACCCTTGCCTGCTGAGCTGTGTATCTGATCCTATCATGTGTGATACTGTCTGCTGAGCCACTGTATCTAATCCTATCATGTGTGATACTGTCTGCTGAGCTGTGTATCTAATAATATCCTGTGTGATACTGACTGCTGAACCACTGTATCTAATCCTCTCCTGTGTGATACTGTCTGCTGAGCTGTGTATCTAATCCTATCCTGTGTGATACTGTCTGCTGAGATGTGTATCTAATCCTATCGTGTGATACTGTCTGCTGGGCTGTGTATCTAATCCTATAATGTGTGATACTGTCTGCTGAGCTGTGTATCTAATCCTATCATGTGTGATACTGTCTGCTGTGCCCTGTATCTAATCCTATCATGTGTGATACTGTCTGCTGAGCCCTGTATCTAATCCTCTCCTGTGTGATACTGTCTGCTGAGCCCTGTATCTAATCCTATCATGTGTGATACTGTCTGCTGAGCTGTGTATCTAATCCTATCATGTGTGATACTGTCTGCTGAGCTGTGTATCTAATCCTATCATGTGTGATACTGCCTGCTGACCCGTGTAACTAATCCTATCATGTGTGATACTGTCTGCTGAGCTGTGTATCTAATCCTACAATGTGTGATACTGTCTGCTGAGCCGCTGTATCTAATCCTATCATGTGTGATACTGTCTGCTGAGCTGTGTATCTAATCCTCTCCTGTGTGATACTGTCTGCTGAGCTGTGTATCTAATCCTATCATGTGTGATACTGCCTGCTGAGCTGTGTATCTAATCCTATCATGTGTGATACTGTCTGCTGAGCTGTGTATCTATTCCTATCATGTGTGATACTGTCTGCTGAGCTGCTGTATCTAATCCTATCATGTGTGATACTGTCTGCTGAGCTGCTGTATCTAATCCTATCATGTGTGATACTGCCTGCTGAGCTGTGTATCTAATCCTATCATGTGTGATACTGTCTGCTGAGCTGTGTATCTAATTCTATCATGTGTGATACAGTCTGCTGAGCGGTGTATCTAATCCAATCATGTGTGATACTGTCTGCTGAGCTGTGTATCTAATGCTATCATGTGTGATACTGTCTACTGAGCCCTGTATCTAATCCTATCCTGTGTGATACGGTCTGCTGAGCTGTGTATCTAATCCTATCATGTCTGATACTGTCTGCTGAGCTGTGTATCTAATCCTCTCCTGTGTGATACTGTCTGCTGAGCTGTGTATCTAATTCTATCATGTGTGATACTGTCTGCTGAGCTGTGTATCTAATCCTATCATGTGTGATACTGTCTGCTGAGCTGTGTATCTAATCCTATCATGTGTGATACTGTCTGCTGAGCTGTGTATCTAATCCTCTCCTGTGTGATACTGTCTGCTGAGCTGTGTATCTAATTCTATCATGTGTGATACTGTCTGCTGAGCTGTGTATCTAATCCTATCATGTGTGATACTGTCTGCTGAGCTGTGTATCTAATCCTATCATGTGTGATACTGTCTGCTGAGCCGTGTATCTAATCCTATCATGTGTGATACTGTCTGCTGAGCCGTGTATCTAATCCTATCATGTGTGATACTGTCTGCTGAGCTGTGTATCTAATTCTATCATGTGTGATACTGTCTGCTGAGCTGTGTATCTAATCCTACAATGTGTGATACTGTCTGCTGAGCTGTGTATCTAATTCTATCATGTGTGGTACTGTCTGCTGACCCGTGTATCTAATCCTATCATGTGTGATACTATCTGCTGAGCCGATGTGTCTAATCCTATCATGTGTGATACTGTCTGCTGAGCCGTGTATCTATCCTATCATGTGTGATACTGTCTGCTGAGCTGTGTATCTAATCCTATCATGTGTGATACTGTCTGCTGAGATGTGTATCTAATCCTGATACTGAGCTGTGTATCTAATTCTATCATGTGTGATACTCTCTGCTGAGCCGATGTGTCTAATCCTATCATGTGTGATACTGTCTGCTGAGCCACTGTATCTAATCCTATCATGTGTGATACTGTCTGCTGAGCTGTGTATCTAATCCTCTCCTGTGTGATACTGTCTGCTGAGCTGTGTATCTAATCCTATCATGTGTGATACTGTCTGCTGAGCTGTGTATCTAATCCTATCATGTGTGATACTGCATGCTGAGCAGTGTATCTAATCCTACCATGTGTGATACTGTCTGCTGAGCTGTAGCTAATCCTATCATGTGTGATACTGTCTGCTGAGCCACTGTATCTAATCCTATCATGTGTGATACTGTCTGCTGAGCTGTGTATCTCATCCTATCATGTGTGATACTGTCTGCTGAGCCGCTGTATCTAATCCTATCATGTGTGATACTGTCTGCTGAGCTGTGTATCTAATCCTATCATGTGTAATACTGTCTGCTGAGCTGTGTATCTAATCCTATCATGTGTGATACTGTCTGCTGAGCCTGTGTATCTAATCCTACCATGTGTGATACTGTCTGCTGAGCTGTGTATCTCATCCTATCATGTGTGATACTGTCTGCTGAGCCATGTATCTAATCCTATCATGTGTGATACTGTCTGCTGAGCTGTGTATCTAATCCTCTCCTGTGTGATACAGTCTGCTGAGCTGTGTATCTAATCCTATCATGTGTGATACTGTCTGCTGAGCTGTGTATCTAATCCTATCATGTGTGATACTGCATGCTGAGCAGTGTATCTAATCCTACCATGTGTGATACTGTCTGCTGAGCCGCTGTATCTAATCCTATCATGTGTGATACTGTCTGCTGAGCTGTAGCTAATCCTATCATGTGTGATACTGTCTGCTGAGCCACTGTATCTAATCCTATCATGTGTGATACTGTCTGCTGAGCTGTGTATCTAATCCTATCATGTGTGATACTGTCTGCTGAGCTGTGTATCTAATCCTCTCCTGTGTGATACTGTCTGCTGAGCCGCTGTATCTAATCCTATCATGTGTGATACTGTCTGCTGAGCTGTGTATCTAATCCTATCATGTGTAATACTGTCTGCTGAGCTGTGTATCTAATCCTATCATGTGTGATACTGTCTGCTGAGCCTGTGTATCTAATCCTACCATGTGTGATACTGTCTGCTGAGCTGTGTATCTCATCCTATCATGTGTGATACTGTCTGCTGAGCTGTGTATCTAATCCTCTCCTGTGTGATACAGTCTGCTGAGCTGTGTATCTAATCCTATCATGTGTGATAATGTCTGCTGAGCTGTGTATCTAATCCTCTCCTGTGTGATACTGTCTGCTGAGCTGTGTATCTAATTCTATCATGTGTGATACTGTCTGCTGAGCTGTGTATCTAATCCTATCATGTGTGATACTGTCTGCTGAGCTGTGTATCTAATTCTATCATGTGTGATACTGTCTACTGAGCCGTGTATCTAATCTTCTCCTGTGTGATACTGTCTGCTGAGCTGTGTATCTAATTCTATCATGTGTGATACTGTCTGCTGAGCTGTGTATCTAATCCTATCATGTGTGATACTGTCTGCTGAGCTGTGTATCTAATTCTATCATGTGTGATACTGTCTGCTGAGCTGTGTATCTAATCCTATCATGTGTGATGCAGTCTGCTGAGCTGTGTATCTAATCCTATCATGTGTGATACAGTCTGCTGAGCTGTGTATCTAATTCTATCATGTGTGATACTGTCTGCTGAGCCGCTGTATCTAATCCTATCATGTGTGATATTGTCTGCTGAGCTGTGTATCTAATCCTATCATGTGTGATACTGTCTGCTGAGCTGTGTATCTAATCCTATTATGTGTGATACAGTCTGCTGAGCCGTGTATATAATCCTATGATGTGTGATACTGTCTGCTGAGCTGTGTATCTAATTCTATCATGTGTGACACAGTCTCCTGAGCTGTGTATCTAATCCTACCATGTGTGATACTGTCTGCTGAGCTGTGTATCTCATCCTATCATGTGTGATACTGTCTGCTGAGCCGCTGTATCTAATCCTATCATGTGTGATACTGTCTGCTGAGCTGTGTATCTAATCCTATCATGTGTGATACTGTCTGCTGAGCTGTGTATCTAATCCTATCATGTGTGATACTGTCTGCTGAGCTGTGTATCTAATCCTATTATGTGTGATACAGTCTGCTGAGCCGTGTATCTAATCCTATCATGTGTGATACTGTCTGCTGAGCTGTGTATCTAATCCTATCATGTGTGATACTGTCTGCTGACCCATGTATCTAATCCTATCATGTGTGATACTATCTGCTGAGCTGTATATCTAATCCTATCATGTGTGATACTGTCTGCTGAGCTGTGTATCTAATCCTATTATGTGTGATACTGTCTGCTGAGCTGTGTATCTAATCCTATCATGTGTGATACGGTCTGCTGAGCCGTGTATCTAATCCTATGATGTGTGATACTGTCTGCTGAGCTGTGTATCTAATCCTATCATGTGTGATACTGTCTGCTGAGCTGTGTATCTAATTGTATCATGTGTGATACTGTCTGCTGAGCTGTGTATCTAATCCTATCATGTGTGATACTGTCTGCTGAGCTGTGTATCTAATCCTATCATGTGTGATACTGTCTGCTGAGCTGTGTATCTAATCCTATCATGTGTGATACTGTCTGCTGAGCTGTGTATCTAATCCTACCATGTGTGATACTGTCTGCTGAGCTGTGTATCTAATCCTGTCATGTGTGATACTGTCTGCTGAGATGTGTATCTAATCCTATCATGTGTGATACTCTCTGCTGAGCTGTTTATCTAATCCTATCATGTGTGATACTGTCTGCTGAGCTGTGTATCTAATCCTATCATGTGTGATACTGTCTGCTGAGCTGTGTATCTAATCCTCTCCTATGTGATACTGTCTTCTGAGCTGTGTATCTAATCCTATCATGTGTGATACTGTCTGCTGAGCTGTGTATCTAATCCTCTCCTATGTGATACTGTCTTCTGAGCTGTGTATCTAATCCTATCATGTGTGATACTGTCTGCTGAGCTGTGTATCTAATCCTATCATGTGTGATACTGTCTGCTGAGCTGTGTATCTAATCCTATCATGTGTGATACTGTCTGCTGAGCCGTGTATCTAATTCTATCATGTGTGATACTGTCTGCTGAGCCGTGTATCTAATTCTATCATGTGTGATACTGTCTGCTGAGCTGTGTATCTAATCCTATCATGTGTGATACTGTCTGCTGAACTGTGTATCTAATCCTATCATGTGTGATACTGTCTGCTGAGCTGTGTATCTAATCCTATCATGTGTGATACTGTCTGCTGACCCATGTATCTAATCCTATCATGTGTGATACTATCTGCTGAGCTGTATATCTAATCCTATCATGTGTGATACTGTCTGCTGAGCTGTGTATCTAATCCTATTATGTGTGATACAGTCTGCTGAGCCGTGTATCTAATCCTATGATGTGTGATACTGTCTGCTGAGCTGTGTATCTAATTCTATCATGTGTGATACTGTCTGCTGAGCTGTGTATCTAATCCTACCATGTGTGATACTGTCTGCTGAGATGTGTATCTAATCCTATCATGTGTGATACTCTCTGCTGAGCTGTTTATCTAATCCTATCATGTGTGATACTGTCTGCTGAGCCGTGTATCTAATCCTATCATGTGTGATAATGTCTGCTGACCTGTGTATCTAATTCTATCATGTGTGATACTGTCTGCTGAGCTGTGTATCTAATCCTATCATGTGTGATAATGTCTGCTGACCTGTGTATCTAATCCTATCATGTGTGATAATGTCTGCTGACCTGTGTATCTAATCCTATCATGTGTGATACTGTCTGCTGAGCCGCTGTATCTAATCCTATCATGTGTGATACTGTCTGCTGAGCTGTGTATCTAATCCTCTCCTGTGTGATACTGTCTGCTGAGCTGTGTATCTAATCCTATCATGTGTGATACTGTCTGCTGAGCTGTGTATCTAATCCTATCATGTGTGATACTGTCTGCTGAGCCGTGTATCTAATCCTATCATGTGTGATACTGTCTGCTGAGCTGTGTATCTAATCCTCTCCTGTGTGATACTGTCTGCTGAGCTGTGTATCTAATCCTATCATGTGTGATACTATCTGCTGAGCTGTGTATCTAATCCTCTCCTGTGTGATACTGTCTGCTGAGCTGTGTATCTAATCCTCTCCTGTGTGATACTGTCTGCTGAGCTGTGTATCTAATCCTATCATGTGTGATACTCTCTGCTGAGCGGTGTATCTAATCCTATCATGTGTGATACTGTCTGCTGAGCTGTGTATCTAATCCTCTCCTGTGTGATACTGTCTGCTGAGCCGTGTATCTAATTCTATCATGTGTGATACTGTCTGCTGAGCTGTGTATCTAATCCTATCATGTGTGATACTGTCTGCTGAACTGTGTATCTAATCCTATCATGTGTGATACTGCCTGCTGAGCTGTGTAGCTAATCCTATCATGTGTGATACTGTCTGCTGAGCTGTGTATCTAATCCTATCATGTGTGATACTGTCTGCTGAGCCGCTGTATCTAATCCTATCATGTGTGATACTGTCTGCTGAGCTGTGTATCTAATCCTATCATGTGTGATACTGTCTGCTGAGCTGTGTATCTAATCCTATCATGTGTGATACTGTATGCTGAGCTGTGTATCTAATCCTATTATGTGTGATACAGTCTGCTGAGCCGTGTATCTAATCCTATCATGTGTGATACTGTCTGCTGAGCTGTGTATCTAATCCTATCATGTGTGATACTGTCTGCTGACCCATGTATCTAATCCTATCATGTGTGATACTATCTGCTGAGCTGTATATCTAATCCTATCATGTGTGATACTGTCTGCTGAGCTGTGTATCTAATCCTATTATGTGTGATACAGTCTGCTGAGCCGTGTATCTAATCCTATGATGTGTGATACTGTCTGCTGAGCTGTGTATCTAATCCTATCATGTGTGATACTGTCTGCTGAGCTGTGTATCTAATTCTATCATGTGTGATACTGTCTGCTGAGCTGTGTATCTAATCCTATCATGTGTGATACTGTCTGCTGAGCTGTGTATCTAATCCTATCATGTGTGATACTGTCTGCTGAGCTGTGTATCTAATCCTGTCATGTGTGATACTGTCTGCTGAGATGTGTATCTAATCCTATCATGTGTGATACTGTCTGCTGAGCTGTGTATCTAATCCTATCATGTGTGATACTGTCTGCTGAGCTGTGTATCTCATCCTATCATGTGTGATACTGTCTGCTGAGCTGTGTATCTCATCCTATCATGTGTGATACTGTCTGCTGAGCCGTGTATCTAATCCTATCATGTGTGATACTGTCTGCTGAGCTGTGTATCTAATCCTCTCCTGTGTGATACTGTCTGCTGAGCTGTGTATCTAATCCTATCATGTGTGATACTGTCTGCTGAGCTGTGTATCTAATCCTATCATGTGTGATACTGTCTGCTGAGCTGTGTATCTAATCCTCTTCTGTGTGATACTGTCTGCTGAGCTGTGTATCTAATCCTATCATGTGTGATACTCTCTGCTGAGCGGTGTATCTAATCCTATCATGTGTGATACTGTCTGCTGAGCTGTGTATCTAATCCTCTCCTGTGTGATACTGTCTGCTGAGCTGTGTATCTTATCCTATCATGTGTGATACTCTCTGCTGAGCTGTGTATCTAATCCTATCATGTGTGATACTGTCTGCTGAGCTGTGTATCTAATCCTATCATGTGTGATACTGTCTGCTGAGCCGCTGTATCTAATCCTATCATGTGTGATACTGTCTGCTGAGCTGTGTATCTAATCCTATCATGTGTGATACTGTCTTCTGAGCTGTGTATCTAATCCTATCATGTGTGATACTGTCTGCTGAGCTGTGTATCTAATCCTATTATGTGTGATACAGTCTGCTGAGCCGTGTATCTAATCCTATCATGTGTGATACTGTCTGCTGAGCTGTGTATCTAATCCTATCATGTGTGATACTGTCTGCTGACCCATGTATCTAATCCTATCATGTGTGATACTATCTAATGAGCTGAATATCTAATCCTATCATGTGTGATACTGTCTGCTGAGCTGTGTATCTAATCCTATTATGTGTGATACAGTCTGCTGAGCCGTGTATCTAATCCTATGATGTGTGATACTGTCTGCTGAGCTGTGTATCTAATTCTATCATGTGTGATACTGTCTGCTGAGCTGTGTATCTAATCCTACCATGTCTGATACTGTCTGCTGAGCTGTGTATCTAATCCTGTCATGTGTGATACTGTCTGCTGAGATGTGTATCTAATCCTATCATGTGTGATACTCTCTGCTGAGCTGTTTATCTAATCCTATCATGTGTGATACTGTCTGCTGAGCTGTGTATCTCATCCTATCATGTGTGATACTGTCTGCTGAGCCGCTGTATCTAATCCTATCATGTGTGATACTGTCTGCTGAGCTGTGTATCTAATCCTCTCCTGTGTGATACTGTCTGCTGAGCTGTGTATCTAATCCTATCATGTGTGATACTGTCTGCTGAGCTGTGTATCTAATCCTATCATGTGTGATACTGTCTGCTGAGCCGTGTATCTAATCCTATCATGTGTGATACTGTCTGCTGAGCTGTGTATCTAATCCTCTCCTATGTGATACTGTCTGCTGAGCTGTGTATCTAATCCTATCATGTGTGATACTGTCTGCTGAGCCGTGTATCTAATCCTATCATGTGTGATACTGTCTGCTGAGCTGTGTATCTAATCCTATCATGTGTGATACTGTCTGCTGAGCTGTGTATCTAATCCTATCATGTGTGATACTGTCTGCTGAGCCGTGTATCTAATTCTATCATGTGTGATACTGTCTGCTGAGCCGTGTATCTAATTCTATCATGTGTGATACTGTCTGCTGAGCTGTGTATCTAATCCTATCATGTGTGATACTGTCTGCTGAACTGTGTATCTAATCCTATCATGTGTGATACTGTCTGCTGAGCTGTGTATCTAATCCTATCATGTGTGATACTGTCTGCTGAGCTGTGTAGCTAATCCCATCATGTGTGATACTGTCTGCTGAGCTGTGTATCTAATCCTATCATGTGTGATACTGTCTGCTGAGCCGCTGTATCTAATCCTATCATGTGTGATACTGTCTGCTGAGCTGTGTATCTAATCCTATCATGTGTGATACTGTCTGCTGAGCTGTGTATCTAATCCTATCATGTGTGATACTGTCTGCTGAGCTGTGTATCTAATCCTATTATGTGTGATACAGTCTGCTGAGCCGTGTATCTAATCCTATCATGTGTGATACTGTCTGCTGAGCTGTGTATCTAATCCTATCATGTGTGATACTGTCTGCTGACCCATGTATCTAATCCTATCATGTGTGATACTATCTGCTGAGCTGTATATCTAATCCTATCATGTGTGATACTGTCTGCTGAGCTGTGTATCTAATCCTATCATGTGTGATACTGTCTGCTGAGCTGTGTATCTAATCCTATTATGTGTGATACAGTCTGCTGAGCCGTGTATCTAATCCTATGATGTGTGATACTGTCTGCTGAGCTGTGTATCTAATTCTATCATGTGTGATACTGTCTGCTGAGCTGTGTATCTAATCCTACCATGTGTGATACTGTCTGCTGAGCTGTGTATCTAATCCTGTCATGTGTGATACTGTCTGCTGAGATGTGTATCTAATCCTATCATGTGTGATACTCTCTGCTGAGCTGTTTATCTAATCCTATCATGTGTGATACTGTCTGCTGAGCTGTGTATCTAATCCTATCATGTGTGATACTGTCTGCTGAGCTGTGTATCTAATTCTATCATGTGTGATACTGTCTGCTGAGATGTGTATCTAATCCTATCATGTGTGATACTCTCTGCTGAGCTGTTTATCTAATCCTATCATGTGTGATACTGTCTGCTGAGCTGTGTATCTAATCCTATCATGTGTGATACTGTCTGCTTAGCTGTGTATCTAATCCTACCATGTGTGATACTGACTGCTGACCCATGTATCTAATCCTATCATGTGTGATACTGTCTGCTGAGCTGTGTATCTAATCCTCTCCTGTGTGATACTGTCTGCTGAGCCGTGTATCGAATCCTATCATGTGTGATAATGTCTGCTGACCTGTGTATCTAATTCTATCATGTGTGATACTGTCTGCTGAGCTGTGTATCTCATCCTATCATGTGTGATACTGTCTGCTGAGCCGCTGTATCTAATCCTATCATGTGTGATACTGTCTGCTGAGCTGTGTATCTAATCCTCTCCTGTGTGATACTGTCTGCTGAGCTGTGTATCTAATCCTATCATGTGTGATACTGTCTGCTGAGCTGTGTATCTAATCCTATCATGTGTGATACTGTCTGCTGAGCCGTGTATCTAATCCTATCATGTGTGATACTGTCTGCTGAGCTATGTATCTAATCCTCTCCTGTGTGATACTGTCTGCTGAGCTGTGTATCTAATCCTATCATGTGTGATACTGTCTGCTGAGCCGTGTATCTAATCCTATCATGTGTGATACTGTCTCCTGAGCTGTGTATCTAATCCTATCATGTGTGATACTGTCTGCTGAGCTGTGTATCTAATCCTCTCCTGTGTGATACTGTCTGCTGAGCTGTGTATCTAATCCTCTCCTGTGTGATACTGTCTGCTGAGCTGTGTATCTAATCCTATCATGTGTGATACTCTCTGCTGAGCGGTGTATCTAATCCTATCATGTGTGATACTGTCTGCTGAGCTGTGTATCTAATCCTCTCCTGTGTGATACTGTCTGCTGAGCTGTGTATCTAGTCCTATCATGTGTGATACTGTCTGCTGAGCCGTGTATCTAATCCTATCGTGTGATACTGTCTGCTGAGCCGTGTATCTAATTCTATCATGTGTGATACTGTCTGCTGAGCTGTGTATCTAATCCTATCATGTGTGATACTGTCTGCTGAACTGTGTATCTAATCCTATCATGTGTGATACTGCCTGCTGAGCTGTGTAGCTAATCCTATCATGTGTGATACTGTCTGCTGAGCTGTGTATCTAATCTTATCATGTGTGATACTGTCTGCTGAGCTGTGTATCTAATCCTATCATGTGTGATACTGTCTGCTGAGCTGTGTATCTAATCCTATCATGTGTGATACTGTCTGCTGACCCATGTATCTAATCCTATCATGTGTGATACTATCTGCTGAGCTGTATATCTAATCCTATCATGTGTGATACTGTCTGCTGAGCTCTGTATCTAATCCTATTATGTGTGATACAGTCTGCTGAGCCGTGTATCTAATCCTATGATGTGTGATACTGTCTGCTGAGCTGTGTATCTAATCCTATCATGTGTGATACTGTCTGCTGAGCTGTGTATCTAATTCTATCATGTGTGATACTGTCTGCTGAGCTGTGTATCTAATCCTATCATGTGTGATACTGTCTGCTGAGCTGTGTATCTAATCCTATCATGTGTGATACTGTCTGCTGAGCTGTGTATCTAATCCTGTCATGTGTGATACTGTCTGCTGAGATGTGTATCTAATCCTATCATGTGTGATACTGTCTGCTGAGCTGTGTATCTAATCCTATCATGTGTGATACTGTCTGCTGAGCTGTGTATTTAATCCTATCATGTGTGATACTGTCTGCTGAGCTGTGTATCTAATCCTATCATGTGTGATACTGTCTGCTAAGCTGTGTATCTAATACTATCATGTGTGATACTGTCTGCTGAGCTGTGTATCTAATCCTATCATGTGTGATACTGTCTGCTGAGCTGTGTATCTAATTCTATCATGTGTGATACTGTCTGCTGAGCTGTGTATCTAATCCTATCATGTGTGATACTGTCTGCTGAGCTGCTGTATCTAATCCTATCATGTGTGATACTGTCTGCTGAGCTGTGTATCTAATCCTATCAAGTGTGATACTGTCTGCTGAGCTGTGTATCTCATCCTATCATGTGTGATACTGTCTGCTGAGCTGTGTATCTCATCCTATCATGTGTGATACTGTCTGCTGAGCCGTGTATCTAATCCTATCATGTGTGATACTGTCTGCTGAGCTGTGTATCTAATCCTCTCCTGTGTGATACTGTCTGCTGAGCTGTGTATCTAATCCTATCATGTGTGATACTGTCTGCTGAGCTGTGTATCTAATCCTATCATGTGTGATACTGTCTGCTGAGCTGTGTATCTAATCCTCTCCTGTGTGATACTGTCTGCTGAGCTGTGTATCTAATCCTATCATGTGTGATACTGCCTGCTGAGCTGTGTATCTAATCCTATCATGTGTGATACAGTCTGCTGAGCCGTGTATCTAATCCTATCATGTGTGATACTGTCTGCTGAGCTGTGTATCTAATCCTATCATGTGTGATACTGTCTGCTGAGCCGTGTATCTAATCCTATCATGTGTGATACTGTCTGCTGAGCTGTGTATCTATTCCTATCATGTGTGATACTGTCTGCTGAGCTGCTGTATCTAATCCTATCATGTGTGATACTGTCTGCTGAGCTGCTGTATCTAATCCTATCATGTGTGATACTGCCTGCTGAGCTGTGTATCTAATCCTATCATGTGTGATACTGTCTGCTGAGCTGTGTATCTAATTCTATCATGTGTGATACAGTCTGCTGAGCGGTGTATCTAATCCAATCATGTGTGATACTGTCTGCTGAGCTGTGTATCTAATGCTATCATGTGTGATACTGTCTACTGAGCCCTGTATCTAATCCTATCCTGTGTGATACGGTCTGCTGAGCTGTGTATCTAATCCTATCATGTCTGATACTGTCTGCTGAGCTGTGTATCTAATCCTCTCCTGTGTGATACTGTCTGCTGAGCTGTGTATCTAATTCTATCATGTGTGATACTGTCTGCTGAGCTGTGTATCTAATCCTATCATGTGTGATACTGTCTGCTGAGCTGTGTATCTAATCCTATCATGTGTGATACTGTCTGCTGAGCTGTGTATCTAATCCTCTCCTGTGTGATACTGTCTGCTGAGCTGTGTATCTAATTCTATCATGTGTGATACTGTCTGCTGAGCTGTGTATCTAATCCTATCATGTGTGATACTGTCTGCTGAGCTGTGTATCTAATCCTATCATGTGTGATACTGTCTGCTGAGCCGTGTATCTAATCCTATCATGTGTGATACTGTCTGCTGAGCCGTGTATCTAATCCTATCATGTGTGATACTGTCTGCTGAGCTGTGTATCTAATTCTATCATGTGTGATACTGTCTGCTGAGCTGTGTATCTAATCCTACAATGTGTGATACTGTCTGCTGAGCTGTGTATCTAATTCTATCATGTGTGGTACTGTCTGCTGACCCGTGTATCTAATCCTATCATGTGTGATACTATCTGCTGAGCCGATGTGTCTAATCCTATCATGTGTGATACTGTCTGCTGAGCTGTGTATCTAATCCTATCATGTGTGATACTGTCTGCTGAGTCCTGTATCTAATCCTATCATGTGTGATACTGTCTGCTGAGCTGTGTATCTAATCCTATCATGTGTGATACTGTCTGCTGAGCTGTGTATCTAATCCTATCATGTGTGATACTGTCTGCTGAGATGTGTATCTAATCCTGATACTGAGCTGTGTATCTAATTCTATCATGTGTGATACTCTCTGCTGAGCCGATGTGTCTAATCCTATCATGTGTGATACTGTCTGCTGAGCCACTGTATCTAATCCTATCATGTGTGATACTGTCTGCTGAGCTGTGTATCTAATCCTCTCCTGTGTGATACTGTCTGCTGAGCTGTGTATCTAATCCTATCATGTGTGATACTGTCTGCTGAGCTGTGTATCTAATCCTATCATGTGTGATACTGCATGCTGAGCAGTGTATCTAATCCTACCATGTGTGATACTGTCTGCTGAGCTGTAGCTAATCCTATCATGTGTGATACTGTCTGCTGAGCCACTGTATCTAATCCTATCATGTGTGATACTGTCTGCTGAGCTGTGTATCTCATCCTATCATGTGTGATACTGTCTGCTGAGCCGCTGTATCTAATCCTATCATGTGTGATACTGTCTGCTGAGCTGTGTATCTAATCCTATCATGTGTAATACTGTCTGCTGAGCTGTGTATCTAATCCTATCATGTGTGATACTGTCTGCTGAGCCTGTGTATCTAATCCTACCATGTGTGATACTGTCTGCTGAGCTGTGTATCTCATCCTATCATGTGTGATACTGTCTGCTGAGCCATGTATCTAATCCTATCATGTGTGATACTGTCTGCTGAGCTGTGTATCTAATCCTCTCCTGTGTGATACAGTCTGCTGAGCTGTGTATCTAATCCTATCATGTGTGATACTGTCTGCTGAGCTGTGTATCTAATCCTATCATGTGTGATACTGTCTGCTGAGCCTGTGTATCTAATCCTACCATGTGTGATACTGTCTGCTGAGCTGTGTATCTCATCCTATCATGTGTGATACTGTCTGCTGAGCTGTGTATCTAATCCTATCATGTGTGATACTGTCTGCTGAGCTGTGTATCTAATTCTATCATGTGTGATACTGTCTGCTGAGCTGTGTATCTAATCCTATCATGTGTGATACTGTCTGCTGAGCTGTGTATCTAATCCTATCATGTGTGATACTGTCTGCTGAGCTGTGTATCTAATCCTATCATGTGTGATACTGTCTGCTGAGCTGTGTATCTAATCCTATCATGTGTGATACTGTCTGCTGAGCCGTGTATCTAATCCTATCATGTGTGATACTGTCTGCTGAGCTGTGTATCTAATTCTATCATGTGTGATACTGTCTGCTGAGCTGTGTATCTAATCCTATCATGTGTGATACTGTCTGCTGAGCTGTGTATCTAATTCTATCATGTGTGATACTGTCTGCTGAGCTGTGTATCTAATCCTATCATGTGTGATACAGTCTGCTGAGCTGTGTATCTAATCCTATCATGTGTGATACAGTCTGCTGAGCTGTGTATCTAATTCTATCATGTGTGATACTGTCTGCTGAGCCGCTGTATCTAATCCTATCATGTGTGATATTGTCTGCTGAGCTGTGTATCTAATCCTATCATGTGTGATACTGTCTGCTGAGCTGTGTATCTAATCCTATTATGTGTGATACAGTCTGCTGAGCCGTGTATCTAATCCTATGATGTGTGATACTGTCTGCTGAGCTGTGTATCTAATTCTATCATGTGTGACACAGTCTCCTGAGCTGTGTATCTAATCCTACCATGTGTGATACTGTCTGCTGAGCTGTGTATCTCATCCTATCATGTGTGATACTGTCTGCTGAGCCGCTGTATCTAATCCTATCATGTGTGATACTCTATGCTGAGCTGTGTATCTAATCCTATCATGTGTGATACTGTCTGCTGAGCTGTGTATCTAATCCTATCATGTGTGATACTGTCTGCTGAGCTGTGTATCTAATCCTATTATGTGTGATACAGTCTGCTGAGCCGTGTATCTAATCCTATCATGTGTGATACTGTCTGCTGAGCTGTGTATCTAATCCTATCATGTGTGATACTGTCTGCTGACCCATGTATCTAATCCTATCATGTGTGATACTATCTGCTGAGCTGTATATCTAATCCTATCATGTGTGATACTGTCTGCTGAGCTGTGTATCTAATCCTATTATGTGTGATACTGTCTGCTGAGCTGTGTATCTAATCCTATCATGTGTGATACGGTCTGCTGAGCCGTGTATCTAATCCTATGATGTGTGATACTGTCTGCTGAGCTGTGTATCTAATCCTATCATGTGTGATACTGTCTGCTGAGCTGTGTATCTAATCCTACCATGTGTGATACTGTCTGCTGAGCTGTGTATCTAATTCTATCATGTGTGATACTGTCTGCTGAGCTGTGTATCTAATCCTACCATGTGTGATACTGTCTGCTGAGCTGTGTATCTAATCCTGTCATGTGTGATACTGTCTGCTGAGATGTGTATCTAATCCTATCATGTGTGATACTCTCTGCTGAGCTGTTTATCTAATCCTATCATGTGTGATACTGTCTGCTGAGCTGTGTATCTAATCCTATCATGTGTGATACTGTCTGCTGAGCTGTGTATCTAATCCTCTCCTATGTGATACTGTCTTCTGAGCTGTGTATCTAATCCTATCATGTGTGATACTGTCTGCTGAGCTGTGTATCTAATCCTATCATATGTGATGCTGTCTGCTGAGCTGTGTATCTAATCCTATCATGTGTGATACTGTCTGCTGAGCTGTGTATCTAATCCTATCATGTGTGATACTGTCTGCTGAGCTGTGTATCTAATCCTATCATGTGTGATACTGTCTGCTGAGCCGTGTATCTAATTCTATCATGTGTGATACTGTCTGCTGAGCTGTGTATCTAATCCTATCATGTGTGATACTGTCTGCTGAGCTGTGTATCTAATCCTATGATGTGTGATACTGTCTGCTGAGCTGTGTATATAATCCTATCATGTGTGATACTGTCTGCTGAGCCGTGTATCTAATCCTGCCATGTGTGATACTGTCTCATGATCTGTGTATCTAATCCTATCATGTGTGATACTGTCTGCTGAGCTGTGTATCTAATTCTATCATGTGTGATACTGTCTGCTGAGCTGTGTATCTAATCCTATCATGTGTGATACTGTCTGCTGAGCTGCTGTATCTAATCCTATCATGTGTGATACTGTCTGCTGAGCTGTGTATCTAATCCTATCAAGTGTGATACTGTCTGCTGAGCTGTGTATCTCATCCTATCATGTGTGATACTGTCTGCTGAGCTGTGTATCTCATCCTATCATGTGTGATACTGTCTGCTGAGCCGTGTATCTAATCCTATCATGTGTGATACTGTCTGCTGAGCTGTGTATCTAATCCTCTCCTGTGTGATACTGTCTGCTGAGCTGTGTATCTAATCCTATCATGTGTGATACTGTCTGCTGAGCTGTGTATCTAATCCTATCATGTGTGATACTGTCTGCTGAGCTGTGTATCTAATCCTCTCCTGTGTGATACTGTCTGCTGAGCTGTGTATCTAATCCTATCATGTGTGATACTGCCTGCTGAGCTGTGTATCTAATCCTATCATGTGTGATACAGTCTGCTGAGCCGTGTATCTAATCCTATCATGTGTGATACTGTCTGCTGAGCTGTGTATCTAATCCTATCATGTGTGATACTGTCTGCTGAGCCGTGTATCTAATCCTATCATGTGTGATACTGTCTGCTGAGCTGTGTATCTATTCCTATCATGTGTGATACTGTCTGCTGAGCTGCTGTATCTAATCCTATCATGTGTGATACTGTCTGCTGAGCTGCTGTATCTAATCCTATCATGTGTGATACTGCCTGCTGAGCTGTGTATCTAATCCTATCATGTGTGATACTGTCTGCTGAGCTGTGTATCTAATTCTATCATGTGTGATACAGTCTGCTGAGCGGTGTATCTAATCCAATCATGTGTGATACTGTCTGCTGAGCTGTGTATCTAATGCTATCATGTGTGATACTGTCTACTGAGCCCTGTATCTAATCCTATCCTGTGTGATACGGTCTGCTGAGCTGTGTATCTAATCCTATCATGTCTGATACTGTCTGCTGAGCTGTGTATCTAATCCTCTCCTGTGTGATACTGTCTGCTGAGCTGTGTATCTAATTCTATCATGTGTGATACTGTCTGCTGAGCTGTGTATCTAATCCTATCATGTGTGATACTGTCTGCTGAGCTGTGTATCTAATCCTATCATGTGTGATACTGTCTGCTGAGCTGTGTATCTAATCCTCTCCTGTGTGATACTGTCTGCTGAGCTGTGTATCTAATTCTATCATGTGTGATACTGTCTGCTGAGCTGTGTATCTAATCCTATCATGTGTGATACTGTCTGCTGAGCTGTGTATCTAATCCTATCATGTGTGATACTGTCTGCTGAGCCGTGTATCTAATCCTATCATGTGTGATACTGTCTGCTGAGCCGTGTATCTAATCCTATCATGTGTGATACTGTCTGCTGAGCTGTGTATCTAATTCTATCATGTGTGATACTGTCTGCTGAGCTGTGTATCTAATCCTACAATGTGTGATACTGTCTGCTGAGCTGTGTATCTAATTCTATCATGTGTGGTACTGTCTGCTGACCCGTGTATCTAATCCTATCATGTGTGATACTATCTGCTGAGCCGATGTGTCTAATCCTATCATGTGTGATACTGTCTGCTGAGCTGTGTATCTAATCCTATCATGTGTGATACTGTCTGCTGAGTCCTGTATCTAATCCTATCATGTGTGATACTGTCTGCTGAGCTGTGTATCTAATCCTATCATGTGTGATACTGTCTGCTGAGCTGTGTATCTAATCCTATCATGTGTGATACTGTCTGCTGAGATGTGTATCTAATCCTGATACTGAGCTGTGTATCTAATTCTATCATGTGTGATACTCTCTGCTGAGCCGATGTGTCTAATCCTATCATGTGTGATACTGTCTGCTGAGCCACTGTATCTAATCCTATCATGTGTGATACTGTCTGCTGAGCTGTGTATCTAATCCTCTCCTGTGTGATACTGTCTGCTGAGCTGTGTATCTAATCCTATCATGTGTGATACTGTCTGCTGAGCTGTGTATCTAATCCTATCATGTGTGATACTGCATGCTGAGCAGTGTATCTAATCCTACCATGTGTGATACTGTCTGCTGAGCTGTAGCTAATCCTATCATGTGTGATACTGTCTGCTGAGCCACTGTATCTAATCCTATCATGTGTGATACTGTCTGCTGAGCTGTGTATCTCATCCTATCATGTGTGATACTGTCTGCTGAGCCGCTGTATCTAATCCTATCATGTGTGATACTGTCTGCTGAGCTGTGTATCTAATCCTATCATGTGTAATACTGTCTGCTGAGCTGTGTATCTAATCCTATCATGTGTGATACTGTCTGCTGAGCCTGTGTATCTAATCCTACCATGTGTGATACTGTCTGCTGAGCTGTGTATCTCATCCTATCATGTGTGATACTGTCTGCTGAGCCATGTATCTAATCCTATCATGTGTGATACTGTCTGCTGAGCTGTGTATCTAATCCTCTCCTGTGTGATACAGTCTGCTGAGCTGTGTATCTAATCCTATCATGTGTGATACTGTCTGCTGAGCTGTGTATCTAATCCTATCATGTGTGATACTGCATGCTGAGCAGTGTATCTAATGCTACCATGTGTGATACTGTCTGCTGAGCCGCTGTATCTAATCCTATCATGTGTGATACTGTCTGCTGAGCTGTAGCTAATCCTATCATGTGTGATACTGTCTGCTGAGCCACTGTATCTAATCCTATCATGTGTGATACTGTCTGCTGAGCTGTGTATCTAATCCTATCATGTGTGATACTGTCTGCTGAGCTGTGTATCTAATCCTCTCCTGTGTGATACTGTCTGCTGAGCCGCTGTATCTAATCCTATCATGTGTGATACTGTCTGCTGAGCTGTGTATCTAATCCTATCATGTGTGATACTGTCTGCTGAGCCTGTGTATCTAATCCTACCATGTGTGATACTGTCTGCTGAGCTGTGTATCTCATCCTATCATGTGTGATACTGTCTGCTGAGCTGTGTATCTAATCCTCTCCTGTGTGATACAGTCTGCTGAGCTGTGTATCTAATCCTATCATGTGTGATACTGTCTGCTGAGCTGTGTATCTAATCCTATCATGTGTGATAATGTCTGCTGAGCTGTGTATCTAATCCTCTCCTGTGTGATACTGTCTGCTGAGCTGTGTATCTAATTCTATCATGTGTGATACTGTCTGCTGAGCTGTGTATCTAATCCTATCATGTGTGATACTGTCTGCTGAGCTGTGTATCTAATTCTATCATGTGTGATACTGTCTGCTGAGCTGTGTATCTAATCCTATCATGTGTGATACTGTCTGCTGAGCTGTGTATCTAATCCTATCATGTGTGATACTGTCTGCTGAGCTGTGTATCTAATCCTATCATGTGTGATACTGTCTGCTGAGCTGTGTATCTAATCCTATCATGTGTGATACTGTCTGCTGAGCCGTGTATCTAATCCTATCATGTGTGATACTGTCTGCTGAGCTGTGTATCTAATTCTATCATGTGTGATACTGTCTGCTGAGCTGTGTATCTAATCCTATCATGTGTGATACTGTCTGCTGAGCTGTGTATCTAATTCTATCATGTGTGATACTGTCTGCTGAGCTGTGTATCTAATCCTATCATGTGTGATACAGTCTGCTGAGCTGTGTATCTAATCCTATCATGTGTGATACAGTCTGCTGAGCTGTGTATCTAATTCTATCATGTGTGATACTGTCTGCTGAGCCGCTGTATCTAATCCTATCATGTGTGATATTGTCTGCTGAGCTGTGTATCTAATCCTATCATGTGTGATACTGTCTGCTGAGCTGTGTATCTAATCCTATTATGTGTGATACAGTCTGCTGAGCCGTGTATCTAATCCTATGATGTGTGATACTGTCTGCTGAGCTGTGTATCTAATTCTATCATGTGTGACACAGTCTCCTGAGCTGTGTATCTAATCCTACCATGTGTGATACTGTCTGCTGAGCTGTGTATCTCATCCTATCATGTGTGATACTGTCTGCTGAGCCGCTGTATCTAATCCTATCATGTGTGATACTCTATGCTGAGCTGTGTATCTAATCCTATCATGTGTGATACTGTCTGCTGAGCTGTGTATCTAATCCTATCATGTGTGATACTGTCTGCTGAGCTGTGTATCTAATCCTATTATGTGTGATACAGTCTGCTGAGCCGTGTATCTAATCCTATCATGTGTGATACTGTCTGCTGAGCTGTGTATCTAATCCTATCATGTGTGATACTGTCTGCTGACCCATGTATCTAATCCTATCATGTGTGATACTATCTGCTGAGCTGTATATCTAATCCTATCATGTGTGATACTGTCTGCTGAGCTGTGTATCTAATCCTATTATGTGTGATACTGTCTGCTGAGCTGTGTATCTAATCCTATCATGTGTGATACGGTCTGCTGAGCCGTGTATCTAATCCTATGATGTGTGATACTGTCTGCTGAGCTGTGTATCTAATCCTATCATGTGTGATACTGTCTGCTGAGCTGTGTATCTAATTCTATCATGTGTGATACTGTCTGCTGAGCTGTGTATCTAATCCTACCATGTGTGATACTGTCTGCTGAGCTGTGTATCTAATCCTGTCATGTGTGATACTGTCTGCTGAGATGTGTATCTAATCCTATCATGTGTGATACTCTCTGCTGAGCTGTTTATCTAATCCTATCATGTGTGATACTGTCTGCTGAGCTGTGTATCTAATCCTATCATGTGTGATACTGTCTGCTGAGCTGTGTATCTAATCCTCTCCTATGTGATACTGTCTTCTGAGCTGTGTATCTAATCCTATCATGTGTGATACTGTCTGCTGAGCTGTGTATCTAATCCTATCATATGTGATGCTGTCTGCTGAGCTGTGTATCTAATCCTATCATGTGTGATACTGTCTGCTGAGCTGTGTATCTAATCCTATCATGTGTGATACTGTCTGCTGAGCTGTGTATCTAATCCTATCATGTGTGATACTGTCTGCTGAGCCGTGTATCTAATTCTATCATGTGTGATACTGTCTGCTGAGCTGTGTATCTAATCCTATCATGTGTGATACTGTCTGCTGAGCTGTGTATCTAATCCTATGATGTGTGATACTGTCTGCTGAGCTGTGTATATAATCCTATCATGTGTGATACTGTCTGCTGAGCCGTGTATCTAATCCTGCCATGTGTGATACTGTCTCATGATCTGTGTATCTAATCCTATCATGTGTGATACTGTCTGCTGAGCCGTGTATCTAATTCTATCATGTGTGATACTGTCTGCTGAGCTGTGTATCTAATCCTATCATGTGTGATACTGTCTGCTGAACTGTGTATCTAATCCTATCATGTGTGATACTGTCTGCTGAGCTGTGTATCTAATCCTATCATGTGTGATACTGTCTGCTGAGCTGTGTAGCTAATCCTATCATGTGTGATACTGTCTGCTGAGCTGTGTATCTAATCCTATCATGTGTGATACTGTCTGCTGAGCCGCTGTATCTAATCCTATCATGTGTGATACTGTCTGCTGAGCTGTGTATCTAATCCTATCATGTGTGATACTGTCTGCTGAGCTGTGTATCTAATCCTATCATGTGTGATACTGTCTGCTGAGCTGTGTATCTAATCCTATTATGTGTGATACAGTCTGCTGAGCCGTGTATCTAATCCTATCATGTGTGATACTGTCTGCTGAGCTGTGTATCTAATCCTATCATGTGTGATACTGTCTGCTGACCCATGTATCTAATCCTATCATGTGTGATACTATCTGCTGAGCTGTATATCTAATCCTATCATGTGTGATACTGTCTGCTGAGCTGTGTATCTAATCCTATTATGTGTGATACAGTCTGCTGAGCCGTGTATCTAATCCTATGATGTGTGATACTGTCTGCTGAGCTGTGTATCTAATTCTATCATGTGTGATACTGTCTGCTGAGCTGTGTATCTAATCCTACCATGTGTGATACTGTCTGCTGAGATGTGTATCTAATCCTATCATGTGTGATACTCTCTGCTGAGCTGTTTATCTAATCCTATCATGTGTGATACTGTCTGCTGAGCTGTGTATCTAATCCTATCAGGTGTGATACTGTCTGCTGAGCCGTGTATCTAATCCTATCATGTGTGATAATGTCTGCTGACCTGTGTATCTAATTCTATCATGTGTGATACTGTCTGCTGAGCTGTGTATCTAATCCTATCATGTGTGATAATGTCTGCTGACCTGTGTATCTAATCCTATCATGTGTGATAATGTCTGCTGACCTGTGTATCTAATCCTATCATGTGTGATACTGTCTGCTGAGCCGCTGTATCTAATCCTATCATGTGTGATACTGTCTGCTGAGCTGTGTATCTAATCCTCTCCTGTGTGATACTGTCTGCTGAGCTGTGTATCTAATCCTATCATGTGTGATACTGTCTGCTGAGCCGTGTATCTAATCCTATCATGTGTGATACTGTCTGCTGAGCTGTGTATCTAATCCTCTCCTGTGTGATACTGTCTGCTGAGCTGTGTATCTAATCCTATCATGTGTGATACTATCTGCTGAGCTGTGTATCTAATCCTCTCCTGTGTGATACTGTCTGCTGAGCTGTGTATCTAATCCTATCATGTGTGATACTCTCTGCTGAGCGGTGTATCTAATCCTATCATGTGTGATACTGTCTGCTGAGCTGTGTATCTAATCCTATCATGTGTGATACTGTCTGCTGAACTGTGTATCTAATCCTATCATGTGTGATACTGTCTGCTGAACTGTGTATCTAATCCTATCATGTGTGATACTGCCTGCTGAGCTGTGTAGCTAATCCTATCATGTGTGATACTGTCTGCTGAGCTGTGTATCTAATCCTATCATGTGTGATACTGTCTGCTGAGCCGCTGTATCTAATCCTATCATGTGTGATACTGTCTGCTGAGCTGTGTATCTAATCCTATCATGTGTGATACTGTCTGCTGAACTGTGTATCTAATCCTATCATGTGTGATACTGCCTGCTGAGCTGTGTAGCTAATCCTATCATGTGTGATACTGTCTGCTGAGCTGTGTATCTAATCCTATCATGTGTGATACTGTCTGCTGAGCCGCTGTATCTAATCCTATCATGTGTGATACTGTCTGCTGAGCTGTGTATCTAATCCTATCATGTGTGATACTGTCTGCTGAGCTGTGTATCTAATCCTATCATGTGTGATACTGTCTGCTGAGCCGTGTATCTAATCCTATCATGTGTGATACTGTCTGCTGAGCTGTGTATCTAATCCTATCATGTGTGATACTGTCTGCTGACCCATGTATCTAATCCTATCATGTGTGATACTATCTGCTGAGCTGTATATCTAATCCTATCATGTGTGATACTGTCTGCTGAGCTGTGTATCTAATCCTATTATGTGTGATACAGTCTGCTGAGCCGTGTATCTAATCCTATCATGTGTGATACTGTCTGCTGAGCTGTGTATCTAATCCTATCATGTGTGATACTGTCTGCTGACCCATGTATCTAATCCTATCATGTGTGATACTATCTGATGAGCTGTATATCTAATCCTATCATGTGTGATACTGTCTGCTGAGCTGTGTATCTAATCCTATTATGTGTGATACAGTCTGCTGAGCCGTGTATCTAATCATATGATGTGTGATACTGTCTGCTGAGCTGTGTATCTAATTCTATCATGTGTGATACTGTCTGCTGAGCTGTGTATCTAATCCTACCATGTCTGATACTGTCTGCTGAGCTGTGTATCTAATCCTGTCATGTGTGATACTGTCTGCTGAGATGTGTATCTAATCCTATCATGTGTGATACTCTCTGCTGAGCTGTTTATCTAATCCTATCATGTGTGATACTGTCTGCTGAGCTGTGTATCTCATCCTATCATGTGTGATACTGTCTGCTGAGCCGCTGTATCTAATCCTATCATGTGTGATACTGTCTGCTGAGCTGTGTATCTAATCCTCTCCTGTGTGATACTGTCTGCTGAGCTGTGTATCTAATCCTATCATGTGTGATACTGTCTGCTGAGCTGTGTATCTAATCCTATCATGTGTGATACTGTCTGCTGAGCCGTGTATCTAATCCTATCATGTGTGATACTGTCTGCTGAGCTGTGTATCTAATCCTCTCCTATGTGATACTGTCTTCTGAGCTGTGTATCTAATCCTATCATGTGTGATACTGTCTGCTGAGCTGTGTATCTAATCCTATCATATGTTATGCTGTCTGCTGAGCTGTGTATCTAATCCTATCATGTGTGATACTGTCTGCTGAGCTGTGTATCTAATCCTATCATGTGTGATACTGTCTGCTGAGCTGTGTATCTAATCCTATCATGTGTGATACTGTCTGCTGAGCCGTGTATCTAATTCTATCATGTGTGATACTGTCTGCTGAGCCGTGTATCTAATTCTATCATGTGTGATACTGTCTGCTGAGCTGTGTATCTAATCCTATCATGTGTGATACTGTCTGCTGAACTGTGTATCTAATCCTATCATGTGTGATACTGTCTGCTGAGCTGTGTATCTAATCCTATCATGTGTGATACTGTCTGCTGAGCTGTGTAGCTAATCCCATCATGTGTGATACTGTCTGCTGAGCTGTGTATCTAATCCTATCATGTGTGATACTGTCTGCTGAGCCGCTGTATCTAATCCTATCATGTGTGATACTGTCTGCTGAGCTGTGTATCTAATCCTATCATGTGTGATACTGTCTGCTGAGCTGTGTATCTAATCCTATTATGTGTGATACAGTCTGCTGAGCCGTGTATCTAATCCTATCATGTGTGATACTGTCTGCTGAGCTGTGTATCTAATCCTATCATGTGTGATACTGTCTGCTGACCCATGTATCTAATCCTATCATGTGTGATACTATCTGCTGAGCTGTATATCTAATCCTATCATGTGTGATACTGTCTGCTGAGCTGTGTATCTAATCCTATCATGTGTGATACTGTCTGCTGAGCTGTGTATCTAATCCTATTATGTGTGATACAGTCTGCTGAGCCGTGTATCTAATCCTATGATGTGTGATACTGTCTGCTGAGCTGTGTATCTAATTCTATCATGTGTGATACTGTCTGCTGAGCTGTGTATCTAATCCTACCATGTGTGATACTGTCTGCTGAGCTGTGTATCTAATCCTGACATGTGTGATACTGTCTGCTGAGATGTGTATCTAATCCTATCATGTGTGATACTCTCTGCTGAGCTGTTTATCTAATCCTATCATGTGTGATACTGTCTGCTGAGCTGTGTATCTAATCCTATCATGTGTGATACTGTCTGCTGAGCTGTGTATCTAATTCTATCATGTGTGATACTGTCTGCTGAGATGTGTATCTAATCCTATCATGTGTGATACTCTCTGCTGAGCTGTTTATCTAATCCTATCATGTGTGATACTGTCTGCTGAGCTGTGTATCTAATCCTATCATGTGTGATACTGTCTGCTTAGCTGTGTATCTAATCCTACCATGTGTGATACTGACTGCTGACCCATGTATCTAATCCTATCATGTGTGATACTGTCTGCTGAGCTGTGTATCTAATCCTCTCCTGTGTGATACTGTCTGCTGAGCCGTGTATCGAATCCTATCATGTGTGATACTCTCTGCTGAGCCGCTGTATCTAATCCTATCATGTGTGATAATGTCTGCTGACCTGTGTATCTAATTCTATCATGTGTGATACTGTCTGCTGAGCTGTGTATCTCATCCTATCATGTGTGATACTGTCTGCTGAGCCGCTGTATCTAATCCTATCATGTGTGATACTGTCTGCTGAGCTGTGTATCTAATCCTCTCCTGTGTGATACTGTCTGCTGAGCTGTGTATCTAATCCTATCATGTGTGATACTGTCTGCTGAGCTGTGTATCTAATCCTATCATGTGTGATACTGTCTGCTGAGCCGTGTATCTAATCCTATCATGTGTGATACTGTCTGCTGAGCTATGTATCTAATCCTCTCCTGTGTGATACTGTCTGCTGAGCTGTGTATCTAATCCTATCATGTGTGATACTGTCTGCTGAGCCGTGTATCTAATCCTATCATGTGTGATACTGTCTGCTGAGCTGTGTATCTAATCCTCTCCTGTGTGATACTGTCTGCTGAGCTGTGTATCTAATCCTCTCCTGTGTGATACTGTCTGCTGAGCTGTGTATCTAATCATATCATGTGTGATACTCTCTGCTGAGCGGTGTATCTAATCCTATCATGTGTGATACTGTCTGCTGAGCTGTGTATCTAATCCTCTCCTGTGTGATACTGTCTGCTGAGCTGTGTATCTAATCCTATCGTGTGATACTGTCTGCTGAGCCGTGTATCTAATTCTATCATGTGTGATACTGTCTGCTGAGCTGTGTATCTAATCCTATCATGTGTGATACTGTCTGCTGAACTGTGTATCTAATCCTATCATGTGTGATACTGCCTGCTGAGCTGTGTAGCTAATCCTATCATGTGTGATACTGTCTGCTGAGCTGTGTATCTAATCTTATCATGTGTGATACTGTCTGCTGAGCCGCTGTATCTAATCCTATCATGTGTGATACTGTCTGCTGAGCTGTGTATCTAATCCTATCATGTGTGATACTGTCTGCTGAGCTGTGTATCTAATCCTATCATGTGTGATACTGTCTGCTGACCCATGTATCTAATCCTATCATGTGTGATACTATCTGCTGAGCTGTATATCTAATCCTATCATGTGTGATACTGTCTGCTGAGCTGTGTATCTAATCCTATTATGTGTGATACAGTCTGCTGAGCCGTGTATCTAATCCTATGATGTGTGATACTGTCTGCTGAGCTGTGTATCTAATCCTATCATGTGTGATACTGTCTGCTGAGCTGTGTATCTAATTCTATCATGTGTGATACTGTCTGCTGAGCTGTGTATCTAATCCTATCATGTGTGATACTGTCTGCTGAGCTGTGTATCTAATCCTATCATGTGTGATACTGTCTGCTGAGCTGTGTATCTAATCCTGTCATGTGTGATACTGTCTGCTGAGATGTGTATCTAATCCTATCATGTGTGATACTGTCTGCTGAGCTGTGTATCTAATCCTATCATGTGTGATACTGTCTGCTGAGCTGTGTATTTAATCCTATCATGTGTGATACTGTCTGCTGAGCTGTGTATCTAATCCTATCATGTGTGATACTGTCTGCTAAGCTGTGTATCTAATACTATCATGTGTGATACTGTCTGCTGAGCTGTGTATCTAATCCTATCATGTGTGATACTGTCTGCTGAGCTGTGTATCTAATCCTATCATGTGTGATACTGTCTGCTGAGCTGCTGTATCTAATCCTATCATGTGTGATACTGTCTGCTGAGCTGTGTATCTAATCCTATCATGTGTGATACTGTCTGCTGAGCTGTGTATCTCATCCTATCATGTGTGATACTGTCTGCTGAGCTGTGTATCTCATCCTATCATGTGTGATACTGTCTGCTGAGCCGTGTATCTAATCCTATCATGTGTGATACTGTCTGCTGAGCTGTGTATCTAATCCTCTCCTGTGTGATACTGTCTGCTGAGCTGTGTATCTAATCCTATCATGTGTGATACTGTCTGCTGAGCTGTGTATCTAATCCTATCATGTGTGATACTGTCTGCTGAGCTGTGTATCTAATCCTCTCCTGTGTGATACTGTCTGCTGAGCTGTGTATCTAATCCTATCATGTGTGATACTGCCTGCTGAGCTGTGTATCTAATCCTATCATGTGTGATACTGTCTGCTGAGCCGTGTATCTAATCCTATCATGTGTGATACTGTCTGCTGAGCTATGTATCTAATCCTCTCCTGTGTGATACTGTCTGCTGAGCTGTGTATCTAATCCTATCATGTGTGATACTGTCTGCTGAGCTGTGTATCTAATCCTATCATGTGTGATACTGTCTGCTGAGCGGCTGTATCTAATCCTATCATGTGTGATACTGTCTGCTGAGCTGTGTATCTAATCCTATCATGTGTGATACTGTCTGCTGAGCCGTGTATCTAATCCTATCATGTGTGATACTGTCTCCTGAGCTGTGTATCTAATCCTATCATGTGTGATACTGTCTGCTGAGCTGTGTATCTAATCCTCTCCTGTGTGATACTGTCTGCTGAGCTGTGTATCTAATCCTCTCCTGTGTGATACTGTCTGCTGAGCTGTGTATCTAATCCTATCATGTGTGATACTCTCTGCTGAGCGGTGTATCTAATCCTATCATGTGTGATACTGTCTGCTGAGCTGTGTATCTAATCCTCTCCTGTGTGATACTGTCTGCTGAGCTGTGTATCTAATCCTATCATGTGTGATACTGTCTGCTGAGCTGTGTAGCTAATCCTATCATGTGTGATACTGTCTGCTGAGCTGTGTATCTAATCTTATCATGTGTGATACTGTCTGCTGAGCCGCTGTATCTAATCCTATCATGTGTGATACTGTCTGCTGAGCTGTGTATCTAATCCTATCATGTGTGATACTGTCTGCTGAGCTGTGTATCTAATCCTATCATGTGTGATACTGTCTGCTGACCCATGTATCTAATCCTATCATGTGTGATACTATCTGCTGAGCTGTATATCTAATCCTATCATGTGTGATACTGTCTGCTGAGCTGTGTATCTAATCCTATCATGTGTGATACTGTCTGCTGAGCTGTGTATCTAATCCTATCATGTGTGATACTGTCTGCTGAGCTGTGTATCTAATCCTCTCCTGTGTGATACTGTCTGCCGAGCTGTGTATCTAATCCTATCATGTGTGATACTGTCTGCTGAGTATCTAATCCTCTCCTGTGTGATACTGTCTGCTGAGCTGTGTATCTAATCCTATTGTGTGATACCGTCTGCTGAGTATCTAATCCTCTCCTGTGTGATACTGTCTGCTGAGCTGTGTATCTAATCCTATCATGTGTGATACTGTCTGCTGAGTATCTAATCCTCTCCTGTGTGATATAGTCTGCTGAGCTGTGTATCTAATCCTATCATGTGTGATACTGTCTGCTAAGCTGTGTATCTAATACTATCATGTGTGATACTGTCTGCTGAGCTGTGTATCTAATCCTATCATGTGTGATACTGTCTGCTGAGCTGTGTATCTAATTCTATCATGTGTGATACTGTCTGCTGAGCTGTGTATCTAATCCTATCATGTGTGATACTGTCTGCTGAGCTGCTGTATCTAATCCTATCATGTGTGATACTGTCTGCTGAGCTGTGTATCTAATCCTATCATGTGTGATACTGTCTGCTGAGCTGTGTATCTCATCCTATCATGTGTGATACTGTCTGCTGAGCTGTGTATCTCATCCTATCATGTGTGATACTGTCTGCTGAGCCGTGTATCTAATCCTATCATGTGTGATACTGTCTGCTGAGCTGTGTATCTAATCCTCTCCTGTGTGATACTGTCTGCTGAGCTGTGTATCTAATCCTATCATGTGTGATACTGTCTGCTGAGCTGTGTATCTAATCCTATCATGTGTGATACTGTCTGCTGAGCTGTGTATCTAATCCTCTCCTGTGTGATACTGTCTGCTGAGCTGTGTATCTAATCCTATCATGTGTGATACTGCCTGCTGAGCTGTGTATCTAATCCTATCATGTGTGATACTGTCTGCTGAGCCGTGTATCTAATCCTATCATGTGTGATACTGTCTGCTGAGCTATGTATCTAATCCTCTCCTGTGTGATACTGTCTGCTGAGCTGTGTATCTAATCCTATCATGTGTGATACTGTCTGCTGAGCTGTGTATCTAATCCTATCATGTGTGATACTGTCTGCTGAGCGGCTGTATCTAATCCTATCATGTGTGATACTGTCTGCTGAGCTGTGTATCTAATCCTATCATGTGTGATACTGTCTGCTGAGCCGTGTATCTAATCCTATCATGTGTGATACTGTCTCCTGAGCTGTGTATCTAATCCTATCATGTGTGATACTGTCTGCTGAGCTGTGTATCTAATCCTCTCCTGTGTGATACTGTCTGCTGAGCTGTGTATCTAATCCTATCATGTGTGATACTCTCTGCTGAGCGGTGTATCTAATCCTATCATGTGTGATACTGTCTGCTGAGCTGTGTATCTAATCCTCTCCTGTGTGATACTGTCTGCTGAGCTGTGTATCTAATCCTATCATGTGTGATACTGTCTGCTGAGCTGTGTAGCTAATCCTATCATGTGTGATACTGTCTGCTGAGCTGTGTATCTAATCTTATCATGTGTGATACTGTCTGCTGAGCCGCTGTATCTAATCCTATCATGTGTGATACTGTCTGCTGAGCTGTGTATCTAATCCTATCATGTGTGATACTGTCTGCTGAGCTGTGTATCTAATCCTATCATGTGTGATACTGTCTGCTGACCCATGTATCTAATCCTATCATGTGTGATACTATCTGCTGAGCTGTATATCTAATCCTATCATGTGTGATACTGTCTGCTGAGCTGTGTATCTAATCCTATCATGTGTGATACTGTCTGCTGAGCTGTGTATCTAATCCTATCATGTGTGATACTGTCTGCTGAGCTGTGTATCTAATCCTCTCCTGTGTGATACTGTCTGCCGAGCTGTGTATCTAATCCTATCATGTGTGATACTGTCTGCTGAGTATCTAATCCTCTCCTGTGTGATACTGTCTGCTGAGCTGTGTATCTAATCCTATTGTGTGATACCGTCTGCTGAGTATCTAATCCTCTCCTGTGTGATACTGTCTGCTGAGCTGTGTATCTAATCCTATCATGTGTGATACTGTCTGCTGAGTATCTAATCCTCTCCTGTGTGATATAGTCTGCTGAGCTGTGTATCTAATCCTATCATGTGTGATACTCTCTGCTGAGCTGTGTATCTAATCCTATCATGTGTGATACTGTCTGCTGAGCTGTGTATCTAATCCTCTCCTGTGTGATACAGTGTGACAGGTGGCACTGTGTGTGGGGTGAGGCCGGGCAGTGCCCCCTCCTCGTCTGTCTATTTCCAGTACATCGTGCTGTGGATGGTTCCAGGACCTGGCGCTGCGCTCAGCAGACAGGACAGATCATGTTTCCGAGCAGAGATAAACATGACGACAAATCACATGAATAACTGCAGGGATAGAGCGATGGAGCTCAGGAATGACTCCGCCTGTATATGGGGGCATAGCGGGCAGAGTGCCACATGTGAAGGGCATAATAAGGGCAGGGTTCTTGTAGGCCCTCAGGCGCGTACCCGCTGGGACTGAGGCTGGGAGGCATTTATGGGGTTAATTAACATTAGTCAGGCTCGGGGGGGGGGCTTAGGTTTTGTTTTGGAAATGGTGGCCAATGGCTGAAGGGGGATATTCAGGATGACACAGAGGTGGAGGCGACGACGGTCTTACCCCCTCCCTAGGAGATTTGTCTGCGTCCCGCTCTTTTGGCCGTTACTTGTCCCTCCTCCCTGTTTCTGGCGTATTCTCTTATATATATTGAAGACATAACGCAGCATTTTATAGTTACAAAAAAAACCAGAAACCCCCCAGAGTTGCAGCCGTTCTTATTGGATGTTTCGAGTTATAATTTTGTGTAATGGCTAAAACTGACGTCACAGCTGGCGTTGGTGGAAACGGTAAGGGTATGTTCACACGGCGGGGGTCCGTAACGGCTGAAATTACGGGGATGTTTCAGCCTGAAAACATCCCCGTAATTTCAGCCGTACCGGCATGTGCAGGCGCATGAACGCCGCGTCAATTACGGCCGTAATTAGCGCTGCTATTCATTGGAGTCAATGAATAGCGGCTCCAATTACGGCCAAAGAAGTGACAGGTCACTTCTTCTACGCGGGCGTCTATTTACGCGCCGTCATTTGACAGCGGCGCGTAAATATACGCCTCGTGTGAACAGACAAACGTCTGCCCATTGCTTTCAATGGGCAGATGTTTGTCAGCGCTATTGAGGCGCTATTTTCAGACGTAATTCGGGGCAAAAACGCCCGAATTACGTCCGTAAATAGGCCGTGTGAACATACCCTTAGGCTGGATTCACACGAGCATGTTTGGTCCGTAAAGGACGGAACGTATTTCGGCCGCAAGTCCCGGACCGAACACAGTGCAGGGAGCCGGGCTCCTAACATCATACTTACGTACGACGCTAGGAGTCCCTGCCTCTGCGTGGAACTGCTGTCCCGTACTGAAAACATGATTACAGTACGGGACAGTTGTCCTGCAGCGAGGCAGGGACTCCTAGCGTCGTACATAACTATGATGCTAGGAGCCCGGCTCCCTGCACTGTGTTCGGTCCGGGACTTGCGGCCGAAATACGTTCCGTCCTTTACGGACCAAACATGCTCGTGTGAATCCAGCCTTATATACACTTATATACATTATATGCGGGACACTTATATACATTATATGCGGGACACTTATATACATTATATGCGGGACACTTATATACATTATATGCGGGACACTTATATACATTATATGCGGGACACTTATATACATTATATGCAGGACACTTATATACATTATATGCAGGACACTTATATACATTATATGCAGGACACTTATATACATTATATGCGGGACACTTATATACATTATATGCAGGACACTTATATACATTATATGCGAGACACTTATATACATTATATGCGGGACACTTATATACATTATATGCAGGACACTTATATACATTATATGCAGGACACTTATATACATTATATGCGGGACACTTATATACATTATATGCGAGACACTTATATACATTATATGCAGGACACTTATATACATTATATGCAGGACACTTATATACATTATATGCGGGACACTTATATACATTATATGCGGGACACTTATATACATTATATGCGGGACACTTATATACATTATATGCGGGACACTTCTATGCATTATATGCGGGACACTTATATACATTATATGCGGGACACTTATATACATTATATGCGGGACACTTCTATGCATTATATGCGGGACACTTCTATACATTATATGCAGGACACTTATATACATTATATGCGGGACACATATACATTATATGCAGGACACTTATATACATTATATGCGGGACACTTATATACATTATATGCGGGACACTTATATACATTATATGCGGGACACTTATATACATTATATGCGGGACACTTATATACATTATATGCAGGACACTTATATACATTATATGCAGGACACTTATATACATTATATGCGGGACACTTATATACATTATATGCAGGACACTTATATACATTATATGCGGGACACTTATATACATTATATGCGGGACACTTATATACATTATATGCGGGACACTTATATACATTATATGCGGGACACTTATATACATTATATGCGGGACACTTATATACATTATATGCGGGACACTTATATACATTACATGCGGGACACTTATATACATTATATGCGGGACACTTATATACATTATATGCGGGACACTTATATACATTATATGCGGGACATTTATATACATTATATGCGGGACACTTCTATACATTATATGCGGGACACTTCTATACATTATATGCGGGACACTTATATACATTATATGCGGGACACTTATATACATTATATGCGGGACACTTATATACATTATATGCGGGACACTTATATACATTATATGCGGGACACTTCTATACATTATATGCGGGACACTTATATACATTATATGCGGGACACTTATATACATTATATGCGGGACACTTATATACATTATATGCGGGACACTTATATACATTATATGCGGGACACTTATATACATTATATGCGGGACACTTATATACATTATATGCGGGACACTTATATACATTATATGCGGGACACTTATATACATTATATACGGGACACTTATATACATTATATGCGGGACACTTATATACATTATATGCGGGACACTTATATACATTATATGCAGGACACTTATATGCGGGACACTTATATACATTATATGCGGGACACTTATATACATTATATGCGGGACACTTATATACATTATATGCGGGACACTTATATACATTATATGCGGGACACTTATATACATTATATGCGGGACACTTCTATACATTATATGCGGGACACTTCTATACATTATATGCAGGACACTTATATACATTATATGCGGGACACTTATATACATTATATGCGGGACACTTATATACATTATATGCGGGACACTTATATACATTATATGCGGGACACTTATATACATTATATGCGGGACACTTATATACATTATATGCGGGACACTTATATACATTATATGCGGGACACTTATATACATTATATGCGGGACACTTATATACATTATATGCGGGACACTTATATACATTATATGCGGGACACTTATATACATTATATGCAGGGCACTTCTATACATTATATGCGGGACACTTATATACATTATATGCGGGACACTTATATACATTATATGCGGGACACTTATATACATTATATGCAGGACACTTATATACATTATATGCAGGACACTTATATACATTATATGCAGGACACTTATATACATTATATGCGGGACACTTATATACATTATATGCGGGACACTTATATACATTATATGCGGGACACTTATATACATTATATGCAGGACACTTATATACATTATATGCAGGACACTTATATACATTATATGCAGGACACTTATATACATTATATGCGGGACACTTATATACATTATATGCGAGACACTTATATACATTATATGCGGGACACTTATATACATTATATGCAGGACACTTATATACATTATATGCAGGACACTTATATACATTATATGCGGGACACTTATATACATTATATGCGAGACACTTATATACATTATATGCAGGACACTTATATACATTATATGCGGGACACTTATATACATTATATGCGGGACACTTATATACATTATATGCGGGACACTTATATACATTATATGCGGGACACTTATATACATTATATGCGGGACACTTCTATGCATTATATGCGGGACACTTATATACATTATATGCGGGACACTTATATACATTATATGCGGGACACTTCTATGCATTATATGCGGGACACTTCTATACATTATATGCAGGACACTTATATACATTATATGCGGGACACATATACATTATATGCGGGACACTTATATACATTATATGCAGGACACTTATATACATTATATGCGGGACACTTATATACATTATATGCGGGACACTTATATACATTATATGCGGGACACTTATATACATTATATGCAGGACACTTATATACATTATATGCGAGACACTTATATACATTATATGCAGGACACTTATATACATTATATGCGGGACACTTATATACATTATATGCGGGACACTTATATACATTATATGCGGGACACTTATATACATTATATGCGGGACACTTATATACATTATATGCGGGACACTTATATACATTATATGCGGGACACTTCTATACATTATATGCGGGACACTTCTATACATTATATGCGGGACACTTCTATACATTATATGCGGGACACTTATATACATTATATGCGGGACACTTATATACATTATATGCGGGACACTTATATACATTATATGCGGGACACTTATATACATTATATGCGGGACACTTATATACATTATATGCGGGACACTTATATACATTATATGCGGGACACTTATATACATTATATGCGGGACACTTATATACATTATATGCGGGACACTTATATACATTATATGCGGGACACTTATATACATTATATGCGGGACACTTATATACATTATATGCGGGACACTTATATACATTATATGCGGGGCACTTCTATACATTATATGCGGGACACTTATATACATTATATGCGGGACACTTATATACATTATATGCGGGACACTTATATACATTATATGCGGGACACTTATATACATTATATGCAGGACACTTATATACATTATATGCGGGACACTTATATACATTATATGCGGGACACTTATATACATTATATGCGGGACACTTATATACATTATATGCGGGACACTTATATACATTATATGCGGGACACTTATATACATTATATGCGGGACACTTATATACATTATATGCGGGACACTTATATACATTATATGCGGGACACTTATATACATTATATGCGGGACACTTCTATACATTATATGCGGGACACTTCTATACATTATATGCGGGACACTTCTATACATTATATGCGGGACACTTCTATACATTATATGCGGGACACTTATATACATTATATGCGGGACACTTATATACATTATATGCGGGACACTTATATACATTATATGCGGGACACTTATATACATTATATGCGGGACACTTATATACATTATATGCGGGACACTTATATACATTATATGCGGGACACTTATATACATTATATGCGGGACACTTATATACATTATATGCGGGACACTTATATACATTATATGCGGGACACTTATATACATTATATGCGGGGCACTTCTATACATTATATGCGGGACACTTATATACATTATATGCGGGACACTTATATACATTATATGCGGGACACTTATATACATTATATGCGGGACACTTATATACATTATATGCAGGACACTTATATACATTATATGCGGGACACTTATATACATTATATGCGGGACACTTATATACATTATATGCGGGACACTTATATACATTATATGCGGGACACTTATATACATTATATGCGGGACACTTATATACATTATATGCGGGACACTTATATACATTATATGCGGGACACTTATATACATTATATGCGGGACACTTATATACATTATATGCGGGACACTTCTATACATTATATGCGGGACACTTATATACATTATATGCGGGACACTTATATACATTATATGCGGGACACTTATATACATTATATGCGGGACACTTATATACATTATATGCGGGACACTTATATACATTATATGCGGGACACTTATATACATTATATGCGGGACACTTATATACATTATATGCGGGACACTTATATACATTATATACGGGACACTTATATACATTATATGCGGGACACTTATATACATTATATGCGGGACACTTATATACATTATATGCAGGACACTTATATGCGGGACACTTATATACATTATATGCGGGACACTTATATACATTATATGCGGGACACTTATATACATTATATGCGGGACACTTATATACATTATATGCGGGACACTTATATACATTATATGCAGGACACTTATATACATTATATGCGGGACACTTATATACATTATATGCGGGACACTTATATACATTATATGCGGGGCACTTATATACATTATATGCGGGACACTTATATACATTATATGCGGGACACTTATATACATTATATGCGGGACACTTATATACATTATATGCAGGACACTTATATACATTATATGCGGGGCACTTATATACATTATATGCGGGACACTTATATACATTATATGCAGGACACTTATATACATTATATGCGGGACACTTATATACATTATATGCGGGACACTTATATACATGATATGCGGGACACTTCTATACATTATATGCGGGACACTTATATACATTATATGCGGGACACTTATATACATTATATGCGGGACACTTATATACATTATATGCGGGGCACTTATATACATTATATGCGGGACACTTATATACATTATATGCAGGACACTTATATACATTATATGCGGGACACTTATATACATTATATGCGGGACACTTATATACATTATATGCGGGACACTTATATACATTATATGCGGGACACTTATATACATTATATGCAGGACACTTATATACATTATATGCAGGACACTTATATACATTATATGCAGGACACTTATATACATTATATGCGGGACACTTATATACATTATATGCGGGACACTTATATACATTATATGCAGGACACTTATATACATTATATGCGAGACACTTATATACATTATATGCGGGACACTTATATACATTATATGCAGGACACTTATATACATTATATGCAGGACACTTATATACATTATATGCGGGACACTTATATACATTATATGCGAGACACTTATATACATTATATGCAGGACACTTATATACATTATATGCAGGACACTTATATACATTATATGCGGGACACTTATATACATTATATGCGGGACACTTATATACATTATATGCGGGACACTTATATACATTATATGCGGGACACTTCTATGCATTATATGCGGGACACTTATATACATTATATGCGGGACACTTATATACATTATATGCGGGACACTTCTATGCATTATATGCGGGACACTTCTATACATTATATGCAGGACACTTATATACATTATATGCGGGACACATATACATTATATGCAGGACACTTATATACATTATATGCAGGACACTTATATACATTATATGCGGGACACTTATATACATTATATGCGGGACACTTATATACATTATATGCAGGACACTTATATACATTATATGCGAGACACTTATATACATTATATGCAGGACACTTATATACATTATATGCGGGACACTTATATACATTATATGCGGGACACTTATATACATTATATGCGGGACACTTCTATACATTATATGCGGGACACTTATATACATTATATGCGGGACACTTCTATACATTATATGCGGGACACTTATATACATTATATGCAGGACACTTATATACATTATATGCGGGACACTTATATACATTATATGCAGGACACTTATATACATTATATGCGGGACACTTCTATACATTATATGCGGGACACTTATATACATTATATGCAGTACACTTATATACATTATATGCGGGACACTTATATACATTATATGCAGGACACTTATATACATTATATGCGGGACACTTATATACATTATATGCAGGACACTTATATACATTATATGCGGGACACTTATATACATTATATGCGGGACACTTCTATACATTATATGCGGGACACTTCTATACATTATATGCGGGACACTTATATACATTATATGCGGGACACTTATATACATTATATGCGGGACACTTATATACATTATATGCGGGACACTTATATACATTATATGCGGGACACTTATATACATTATATGCAGGACACTTATATACATTATATGCGGGACACTTATATACATTATATGCGGGACACTTATATACATTATATGCGGGACACTTATATACATTATATGCGGGACACTTATATACATTATATGCAGGACACTTATATACATTATATGCAGGACACTTATATACATTATATGCAGGACACTTATATACATTATATGCAGGACACTTATATACATTATATGCGGGACACTTATATACATTATATGCGGGACACTTATATACATTATATGCGGGACACTTCTATACATTATATGCGGGACACTTATATACATTATATGCAGGACACTTATATACATTATATATGCGGGGCGCTTGTATACATTATATGCGGGACACTTATATACATTATATGCAGGACACTTATATACATTACATGCGGGACACTTATATACATTATATGCAGGACACTTATATACATTATATGCAGGACACTTATATACATTATATGCGGGACACTTATATACATTATATGCAGGACACTTATATACATTATATGCAGGACACTTATATACATTATATGCGGGACACTTATATACATTATATGCAGGACACATATACATTATATGCGGGACACTTCTATACATTATATGCGGGACACTTATATACATTATATGCGGGACACTCATATACATTATATGCAGGACACTTATATACATTATATGCGGGACACTTCTATACATTATATGCGGGACACTTATATACATTATATGCGGGACACTTATATACATTATATGCGGGACACTTATATACATTATATGCGGGGCACTTCTATACATTATATGCGGGACACTTATATACATTATATGCGGGACACTTCTATACATTATATGCAGGACACTTATATACATTATATGCGGGACACTTCTATACATTATATGCAGGACACTTATATACATTATATGCGGGACACTTATATACATTATATGCGGGACACTTATATACATTATATGCAGGACACTTATATACATTATATGCGGGACACTTATATACATTACATGCGGGACACTTATATACATTATATGCGGGACACTTATATACATTATATGCAGGACACTTATATACATTATATGCGGGACACTTATATACATTATATGCGGGACACTTATATACATTATATACAGGACACTTCTATACATTATATACAGGACACTTATATACATTATATGCGGGACACTTATATACATTATATGCGGGACACTTATATACATTATATGCAGGACACTTATATACATTATATGCGGGACACTTATATACATTATATGCGGGACACTTATATACATTATATGCAGGACACTTATATACATTATATGCGGGACACTTATATACATGATATGCGAGACACTTATATACATGATATGCTGGACACTTCTTTGCCACGTAATTTGAGCTGTTCTTCATTGAACTCAATGATGCACAGCTCAAGATTTACGAGCGTCTCAGACGGCTCGCAAAATACGAGGAGGAGCTGTGATGGCAGGAAGGAGGTGAAGGGAAAGTGAGCCCTAATCTACCCACCGCCCTGTCCCTGCCTACTTGCAACGACCCGCCCTAGGCGACGAGGTACAACTGGGCGGCGGTCCCTACGCTGTCTAAGTGCACAGGAAAACAAACAGGGAACACGCAAGGGAAGGGGCAGTAGCCACGGAACGCCACGAGGAAACGGAGCGGCGAACGAACAGTCAGGACCAGGACGAAGTGAGTAACCCGAGCGGGCACGGAGACAGAAGCAAGCCAGGGGCAAAGCAAAGCAAGACAAGGGGAACTGCAGCAAGGCAGAAGCACGGCAGAAGCAGGCTGGAGCAAGCAGCAGTGGGGCCAGGAATCCAAAAGAATAACAAGCAATGAGGAAGAGAAAACTGCAGGTATAAATGGACAGGGGGCGGAGCTAACTCTGACTGACCAGGCCGCGATAGGCTCTCCCACTCCTGAGCCTGCCACCCTGATTGGTGGGAGCCGGTGTCAGTCTAAGAGGTCTGGCCTCAGGTGTCGACTGATTAACCCTGGGAGTCTCCACAGACGTAGTGCCTGGCAGATCCATTACAGGAGCATTTACGTGTGAAACGAGGCAGCTGTTAACAGTCTGTCTTTTCACACGTAAATGCCTCTCATCGTGTGAACATACCCTAAGGCTTCGTTCACATCTGCGTCAGGACTCATGGGTTACATCGGAGCTTTCTGTCAGGGGAATCCAAACTGAAACAAACGGGAGCCATAGGTTTTCTTCAGGCATCAGCATTGATTTCAATGGTGACGGATTCGGGGTAAATGGTTTCCGCTTGTCTCTGTTGTGCAAGGCAGGGCCGGCTCCATGTTTATGTGAGCTATTTGGCGACACAGGCTTAGTAGGCCCCTTTGTGGGGGAACTCAAGGTGGCAGTAAAATTGCAGAAAACTTCACTTTGTGCCCCCATATAGACGTTGGGCCCTGTTTATGCCCCCATATAGAAGTTAGGCACCCAGTTTGTACACTCATAAATTTTGTGTCCTCTGTAGAAAGTGCCACACAGTCCCCCTCCCAGGTAGTGCCACACAGCCCCCCTCCCTGGTAGTGCCACACAGCCCCCTCCTCCCAGGTAGTGCCACACAGCCCCCCTCCCTGGTAGTGCCACACAGCCCGCTCCTCCCAGGTAGTGCCACATAGCCCCGTCCTCCCAGGTAGTGCCACATAGCCCGCTCCTCCCAAGTAGTGCCACACAGCCCGCTCCTCCCAGGTAGTGCCACATAGCCCGCTCCTCCCAGGTAGTGCCACATAGCCCGCTCCTCCCAAGTAGTGCCACACAGCCCCGTCCTCCCAGGTAGTGCCACACAGCCCCCCTCCCAGGTAGTGCCACACAGCCCCCCTCCCTGGTAGTGCCACACAGCCCTCCTCCCTGTTGGTAGCGCTTTTGGGGTTCTCTCTAGGAGTGGAATCCCCAGCCAGAGCATTGCCGACGCTCTGACTGGGGATTCCGCTTCAGGAGGAGTCCCTGACAACACTGTCCATATATGGACAGTGTTGTCAGGGGCAACCCCAGTGCTATAGTCCTGGGCAGAGCACTACTAGCACTCTGCCTGGGACACTGCTCTGCTCCTGACATCACTATCCATATATATGGACAGTGATGCCGTGACAACGGCAGTGTCAGCACCCGGTGGCCGGGTGAGCCCCCCCCCCCATGGGTAGTTCGCCGGGTGCTGACCCCGGTCCTGGTGCAGGGGTTCCGTTGTTTTGAATAAATCAATAATGTACGGTATTGATTCCGTCAAAACTACGGAACCCTTGCACAACGGAGACGAACGGAAACCATTGGCACCGGATCCGTCACCATTGAAATCAATGGTGACGCAAACTTCTGAGGGAACGTCAGAACGGAGCCCCGACGCAGATGTGAACGAAGCCTAAGACTGTTGCGGACAAGTGGCAGAGATTTAACCCTTTCCGGTCACCGCCATTTTTGTGATTTTCGTTTTCTTTTTTCCTCCCCACCTTCCAAAATCCATAACTTTTTTATTTTTCCATCCGTGTCGCCATACGACGGCTTCTTATTTGTGGGACGCGTTGTCGTTTTTCACGGCACCATTTATTGTACCATATATTGAAAAGCTGGAAAAAAATCTTTTTGTGGGGTGGAATAGGAAAAAAACAGCAATTCCTCAATATGTTGAGGGGTTTTCTTTTTACGTCTTTCACCGCACGGTAAAAACGGCAGGTAACTTTATTCTACCAGTTAATAAGATTTCGGCCAAACCAAATTTATAGAGTTTTTTTTATGTTTTACTACTTTTACGAGGAAGAAACTAATTAAAAAGAAAATTCTGAGAGCCAGAACGTTTTCGTTTTTCCGTCGATTGAGCGCTATGAGGGATTACTTTTTGCGGGGCCAGCTGGAGTTTCTCTTGGTATTATTTTGGGCTACATGAGACTTTTTGATCATTTTTTATTTCATATTTTGTGGGAAATTCAGTAGCAAAAAAGCCAGCAATTCTGACGTTACATTTTTTTATTTTTACGGCGTTCACTCTGCGGGTTAAATAATAATATATTGTCAGGCTCTGTTCACACGCACACTCAAAAACGTCTGAAAATACGGAGCTGTGTTCAAGGGAAAACAGCTCCTGATTTTCAGAAATTTTTTGAGCAACTCGCATTTTTCCCGGATGTTTTTGGAGCTGTTTTTCAATGGAGTCAATGAGAAACGGCTCCAAAAACGTCTTTTTCGCGGGCGTCTTTTTACGCGCCGTTTTCAGAAAACGAGGCGTAAAAAAACGCCGTATTTCCCATTGAAATCAATGGTCAGATGTTTGGAGGCGTTCTGCTTCCGATTTTTCAGCCATTTTTCGGGACGTTTACAGCCCTAAAAAAGGCTGAAAACACTACGTGTGAACATGCGCTAATAGTTCGGACTTTTACGGACGTGGTGATACCAATTTTGTTTATTTTTTACATTACTTTAGAGGAAAAATGGGAAAGGTTTTTTTTTTTGTACTTTTAATATTTCTATATATTTTATTACACTACTAAAAAGTTTATTAAACTTTTTTTTTTTACACATTATTATTCCCTCTAGGGGACTTGAACCAGCGATCGTCAGATCACTGGTGCAATATACTGCAATACTATTATATTGCAGTATACTGTCATTTTTACAGGGCTAAACGGGAGATGAAGAAAGGCAGACCTGGGGGCCATCATTAGGACCCTGGGCTGCCATGACAACCATCGGCACCCTGCAATCGCGTCGCGGAAGGGGGGCGCCCTTCTTTTTCTAACGTCTTAGATGCTGCGATCGTGATTGATCGCAGAATTTAAGGGGTTAAACGGTGAGGAACAGTGTGATTGCTGTTCCTGGCCGTTAGTCCCGGGTGTCAGCTGTAATACATAGCTGACACCCGCTGGGTGAGCCCGCTCCAAACATCACCCCCGCACCATGACATGCTATTGTGTCGTGGTGCAGGAACAGGTTCATCAATCTCATCCACACGCTGCTCAACATTGGTTGACTCAAGAAAAAGCACCAAAAACTGCATCAAAACTGCGTGTGTGTGATCCTGGCCTTATAGTGGTCACCTGAAACCAGACTAAACGGGACGCGACGTGAATTATTTTTTGTAATGTTTTTTCCGCTTGTAGCGCAGCGCTCAGATGCGCCATTGTAATGAATGAGATATTCTAAAAACCTGTTCACACAACGCAGCTGATAACCGCACCAGGACCCTGCACCGTAGACTGAACCATGAGAGGATTTTCCTATTCCCGCGTTCAATTTATGGTTTATTTCCGCAAAATGCTGTGGTATTGCAAAAAAAATGTTGGGACACCTGCTGATCTGTATATACCCCAGTATGTCGTGATAGTTACTGATCTGTATACATCCCAGTATGTCGTGATAGTTACTTATCTGTATACATCCCAGTATGTCGTGATAGTTACTGATCTACATATAACCCAGTATGTCGTGATAGTTACTGATCTGTATACACCCCAGTATGTCGTGATAGTTACTGATCTGTATACACCCCAGTATGTCATGATAGTTACTGATCTGTATACACCCCAGTATGTCATATTTACTGATCTGTATACACCCCAGTATGTGATGATAGTTACTGATCTGTATACACCCCAGTATGTCGTGATAGTTACTGATCTGTATACACCCCAGTATGTCGTGATAGTTAGGGTATGTGCACACACACTAATTACGTCCGTAAATGACGGACGTATTTCGGCCGCAAGTCCCGGACCGAACACAGTGCAAGGAGCCGGGCTCCTAGCATCATACTTATGTAGTCCCTGCCTCGCTGCAGGACAACTGTCCCGTACTGTAAACATGATTATACTACGGGACAGTTGTCCTGCAGCAAGGCAGGGACTCCTAGCGTCGTACATAAGTATGATGCTAGGAGCCCGGCTCCTTGCACTGTGTTCGGTCCGGGACTTGCGGCCGAAATACGTCCGTCAATTACGGACGTAATTAGTGTGTGTGCACATACCCTTACTGATCTGTATACACCCCAGTATGTCATGATAGTTACTGATCTGTATACACCCCAGTATGTCATATTTACTGATCTGTATACACCCCAATACGTCATGATAGTTACTGATCTGTATACACCCCAGTATGTCGTGATAGTTACTGATCTGTATACACCCCAGTATGTCGTGATAGTTACCGATCTACATACACCCCAGTATGTCGTGATAGTTACCGATCTACATACACCCCAGTATGTCGTGATAGTTACTGATCCACATACACCCCAGTATGTCGTGATAGTTACTGATCCACATACACCCCAGTATGTCGTGATAGTTACTGATCTACATACACCCCAGTATGTCGTGATAGTTACAGATCTACATACACCCCAGTATGTCGTGATAGTTACTGATCTACATACACCCCAGTATGTCGTGATAGTTACTGATCTACATACACCCCAGTATGTCGTGATAGTTACTGATCTACATACACCCCAGTATGTCGTGATAGTTACTGACCTGTATACACCCCAGTATATCGTGAAAGTTACTGATCTGTATACACCCCAGTATGTCGTGATAGTTACTGACCTGTATACACCCCAGTATATCGTGAAAGTTACTGATCTGTATACACCCCAGTATGTCGTGATAGTTACTGATCTGTATACACACCAGTATGTCGTGATAGTTACTGATCTGTATACACCCCAGTATGTCATATTTACTGATCTGTATACACCCCAATACGTCATGATGGGTTACTGATCTGTATACACCCCAGTATGTCGTGATAGTTACTGATCTACATACACCCCAGTATGTCGTGATAGTTACTGATCTGTATACACCCCAGTATGTCGTGATAGTTACTGATCTGTATACACCCCAGTATGCCGTGATAGTTACTCATCTGTATACACCCCAGTATGTCATGATAGTTACTGATCTGTATACACCCCAGTATGTCGTGATAGTTACTGATCTGTATACACCCCAGTATGTCATGATAGTTACTGATCTGTATACACCCCAGTATGCCATATTTACTGATCTGTATACACCCCAATACGTCATGATAGTTACTGATCTGTATACACCCCAGTATGTCGTGATAGTTACTGATCTGTATACACCCCAGTATGTCGTGATAGTTACTGATCTACATACACCCCAGTATGTTGTGATAGTTACTGATCTACATACACCCCAGTATGTCATGATAGTTACTGATCTGTATACACCCCAGTATGTTGTGATAGTTACTGATCTGTATACACCCCAGTATGTCGTGATAGTTACTGATCTGTATACACCCCAGTATGTCGTGATAGTTACTGATCTACATACACCCCAGTATGTTGTGATAGTTACTGATCTACATACACCCCAGTATGTCGTGATAGTTACTGATCTACATACACCCCAGTATGTCGTGATAGTTACTGATCTGTATACACCCCAGTATGTCGTGATAGTTACTGATCTGTATACACCCCAGTATGTCGTGATAGTTACTCATCTGTATACACCCCAGTATGTCATGATAGTTACTGATCTGTATACACCCCAGTATGTCGTGATAGTTACTCATCTGTATACACCCCAGTATGTCATGATAGTTACTGATCTACATACACCCCAGTATGTCGTGATAGTTACTGATCTGTATACACCCCAGTATGTCGTGATAGTTACTGATCTGTATACACCCCAGTATGTCGTGATAGTTACTCATCTGTATACACCCCAGTATGTCATGATAGTTACTGATCTGTATACACCCCAGTATGTCGTGATAGTTACTCATCTGTATACACCCCAGTATGTCATGATAGTTACTGATCTGTATACACCCCAGTATGCCATATTTACTGATCTGTATACACCCCAATACGTCATGATAGTTACTGATCTGTATACACCCCAGTATGTCGTGATAGTTACTGATCTGTATACACCCCAGTATGTCGTGATAGTTACTGATCTACATACACCCCAGTATGTTGTGATAGTTACTGATCTACATACACCCCAGTATGTCATGATAGTTACTGATCTGTATACACCCCAGTATGTTGTGATAGTTACTGATCTGTATACACCCCAGTATGTCGTGATAGTTACTGATCTGTATACACCCCAGTATGTCGTGATAGTTACTGATCTACATACACCCCAGTATGTTGTGATAGTTACTGATCTACATACACCCCAGTATGTCGTGATAGTTACTGATCTACATACACCCCAGTATGTCGTGATAGTTACTCATCTGTATACACCCCAGTATGTCGTGATAGTTACTCATCTGTATACACCCCAGTATGTCATGATAGTTACTGATCTGTATACACCCCAGTATGTCGTGATAGTTACTCATCTGTATACACCCCAGTATGTCATGATAGTTACTGATCTACATACACCCCAGTATGTCGTGATAGTTACTCATCTGTATACACCCCAGTATGTCGTGATAGTTACTGATCTACATACACCCCAGTATGTCGTGATAGTTACTGATCTACATACACCCCAGTATGTCGTGTTAGTTACTGATCTACATACACCCCAGTATGTCGTGATAGTTACTGATCTACATACACCCCAGTATGTTGTGCTGCTTTGTTGCAGAACATTCCTCGTATATTACGTTACACATTACAGAGCGATAACGATGACCACAGACGGCTGAGCGATGAGTGGACACACTGGAGGATCCTGGTCCTGAGGAGCTTTATATCCCGACACATAACGACTTCCTGCCCTTCTCTTTCATCCACTCCAGGACACACTTTGAAGTTTATTGGCAGTAGGTTGGGGGAGGGGATCCCAGCAGAGGGCTGTGTGGTTCCCAATGGGAGCAACAAATTAATTGTTTCCATAAAATATTTAATTATAGGTGTCAAGTCACCAAGGGCAAGAAACGCAAGAAAGGCAGAGCTGCAGGACAGAAGCTGCTCCACGTGTCACACAGGGACAATCCTCTACTTTACTTGTCTTCTGCTGATCCAGGTACATCAAGTCTTTTACTCCAGTCACAGCCAGAGCTGCAGTCACAATTCTGCTGGTACATCATGTATTCTAGTCCAATCACATTCCGAGTTGCATTTAGGATTTATGCTGGTTTCCTGTTGGCTCTCAGGCTGCGGACCTCATGCTCTCTGCTGCCTCCTGCTGTTTTGGTATCTGTACTAAACATGGTCTGCTGTGCTGCATTGAGGGAGTTGTAGTGCACTGCGATAGTTTATACTTTGCTTATTAAAAACTATCGCACAGTACAAGGGAACATAGTGCAGTGCATTCTGGGAGCTCCGCTGTAGGTTACAACCATGTTTATAGTTATAACGCAGCCAGCAGTGTGTGAATGCAGCTCTGGATGTGACTGGAGCATAAGGTCTCGCGTAACTGTTTGAACTTCTAAGTGATTATTTACGCAGTGCGATCAAAGTGCAATTTATTACCATAAAATCGCGGAAAATAAGTGTTGTTTTTAATCGCAGGAGCCGTGGTAGTTTGCGTATGTCACAGCAATAAACCGCACCGTGTGAATAAGCCCTAAAGGAGTTAATTGTAGATCATTGCCAGGTGATTGTTGTGTGGCCGCCCATGTTTCACCCCCTCCCCCATCCTTTCAGGACTCCAGTCTGTGGTCAGATCTCCACTGAGCACAAGGTCCTGGGACCCCTCGTTATCAGGTCAGTGGAAGTCCCAGTGGTCAGACCCCCACCTAAAGAAGCATTGTAGATGGATTTTGTGCGTCCTGACAATTTGATGTCACCCAACTTTCCCCAGAACCTGAATGGCAAATGCATTTGCATTATTGCAACCCCTTGTACCCTCTCTCCTACTGCACTGTCGGTGTCAGTCTTTACTCTAGATTTGGCATTCTATTCACAGGTGAGGAAGATCAGGACTATAGGCGCCTTCCAGACTGCGGTGCACGATATCGTGTGAGGCCGGTATAAATGGTAAGACTCTTGTAATTAACCCTGTGATTATCGTCAGGAGCACCAAGGGAAGGCTGAGACTTGTAGTTCCACAGCCACCTCTGCTTGCTTCCATCATTGTCAGGTAATGGGCCAGGTGCGGGTGTAAAGTGAGAGGCAGCGGGTAACAGATGGTGATCGGCCTCTGAATGCAGCCCAAATATTTGACGTGTGGGCCGGGGCGGTTTCCTGCCTCATGTCTGGAGCACAGAGCCCCCTCTGTCCTGTGCGGCCCCCCCCCCCGCACTCCAGGAAAATGCTGCCTATTGTACCCCCCACCGTGCCAGCTGCCGGGGTTACCATCCAGGCTCCAGTCTATGCCGCTCACCATTCTGGGTACAGGTCCAGGGGCTCTCGTAATCCTGCAAAATAATGCTACACATGGCGGAATTACAATATAACTGCTGCAGGTGCAGATTGTGTGGGGGCTAGAGCACTGTCCCCCCGGAACTGAAGGGCTGAACCGTGACCACCTCTGTGGCGGCTATGGGCATTTATTGGGCTAATGAATCGGGTGTAGTTATTATCCATTAAACAAGGTATAACCACCCCCCCCCCCGACGCCAGGGCGGCCCCCGACTGCCCCTGCCCGACGCCAGGGCGGCCCCCGACTGCCCCTGCCCGACGCCAGGGCGGCCCCCGACTGCCCCTGCCCGACGCCAGGGCGGCCCCCGACTGACCCTGCCCGACGCCAGGGCGGCCCCCGACTGCCCACCAGGACATTAAGCAACCGAGCACTTGACATTTCACCACAACTTAGGTCCAGAACTTCTTCTAATTCTTCTCGCCATCGCTCAGCGCAGAGGTAACGGCAGAGACATTGTAGGAGGATTGTGGGGTATTATTTGGCTTATGCCATGGGGGATGCTCATCCATGACCAGTGACTCCAGCTTAGCTGCATTGTGTATTGGAGTCTGTGGTAATGTGACCACCACCTCCTGCCACATAAGAGGCTCAGGCTGCTGGACAGACCCTCCCTCATGCTTTACACTGCAGCTCTGCCTGTTCAGATTGGCTCCTGTCTATAAGCACAAGCTCAGCTGGAAGTCAGTACACGGAGAGATGATTTATATTACAGCACGGACAGAAGATTATAATGTACAAGGAACTAAACCACCAGTGAGAAGAAGATTGGGGGTCCGCTGTAATACCCGTGGCGGTCTGCTGGCGCGTTCAGCCGCACGGAGAACCCCTTTAACAGCCAAATGCTGCCCTAAGGCCACTTTCCCCTAATATAGGAGCCACCCCCAGTAATGGAAGTCCCAGCGTGGTCCTCGCCTGTCATGTTAAATATTATTTGTCTGTTTCTGGGAAAGCTGGGTGACTGACGCTCTTGGTTTCTCGGCGTGTACGGCAGACGGTGAATGTGCAGAATCTTGTCCCGATTCATCCAGAAAGAAGGTGAAGAATTTATATAAAATAAGTCTGTGATCTCAGAAGCTTCGCTGCGGCCGTTGTTTTATTTCGCCACGCCTGAGAATTTGATGACGCGAATCCCGAGCAGCCGCAGTCAGTACCTGCCCCCCCCTGCGTAAACTCCGCCACAGCTGGAGTCAGGATACAACACATCTGTGTGCTGCCCCGGCCTGTCCCCACCTGGGGGAGGAACGTTCCCACCGTAGGCAGAGCTCGTCCCTTGTGTCCGGGCGTGTAGTGTGCAGTCTAGTCAGCGCCGCCTCAGCTCCTCTACATCACTCCGGTCTTACTGGGTCCTAGGTAAGGAGAATCCTGGGAAATCCACCGCCCTGTACCTGCTGGACACTGGGAGAGGATCGCCGTCCACCTCCAGGTAAGAAGCGGCTTACGGGATTTATTACTACGGCATGTGGTAGAACGCTTTATGGCACTGCTGTGCGTCAGAAGAGTCGTCCAGTCTCCTCAAATATCTTAATTCTTGTATCGTGAAAAGTTCTGCAACTTTCTAATCGACTTTGTATTTCTATTCTAAACCATTTTCAAGATCTCTAATTGCTCTCAGTGAATGGTAACATCAGACCTAAATACTCATGGCTGAGGGTTTGTTACAATTGTATCCAGTCTAGACAATAATGGGCTCCGGATGGATACGTTTTATTTGCACTGATACATGGTAACAAACTATCAGGACAAAGAGAGATTTGTGCTGCTGATGTGTTTACCTCGCAGAGGATTGGCTAGACTGGATACAATGTAACAAACCCTCAGCTGTGAGATGTGTCAGGTCAGCACAGGTTTTCAGAGACTGAATGTAAACCAGAATGTTCTCATTCACTGCCAGCAAACAGAGAGAGGTTTTATGTTTCATTTCTAAACTATTAGAAAGTTGCAGAACTTCTCACCCAATGATTGAGCTTTATTTACATGGGACTGGGTGCGCCCTTTAAAAGTCGTCGCTTGAGGCGGCCACGTGAAGATTTATCGTGATAAACCGTCTGACGTGATCGTTATCTCTGGTAATACAGAGGATTTTTCTCGTTTGTTGGTGGTAAACGCAGGGTTTTTGCTTCATTATCGTCTACGCGTGGGGCGATGATTCAATCTTGTGTGTATGGCCCTTTAAGAAGCAGTGCTAGGAAATGTCATACTGACGGAATGTCTCATAGAACAAGCTGCTGCCGGGTCTCGTCATGACATTATCCAGAAATTGCTAAAACACCAGTGAAGTTAGTGAGGAGAATTCTGCTGGCTGGTGTTGGAAACAGTCAGCAAGCTGGTTGTCGGACCCCCTACCTAACGTCTTAGCTGAGCTCCTATAATACGGGGGGGGGGGGGGGGGCAATGACCGGTGTAAAGATGACACTTCTTAGAATACAAATCTGAAGACCAAGTTCTATACAGACACTGAACAAGCAGGGGATCCTGGGGGATTTCAGCTCTGTGGCTGCAGAATTGTGAAATATTTAGCGGTATCTGGGGCCGCCCTCCGCTCTGCTGCCGCTCCGCAGCCGTGAGATGTAAAGGTTGACATAGGTGGAGTTCCTTGCTGATAGGAGCTGCCGGTCAGGATGAGGTTACAGTAGTCCGGGCGGGAGGAGCTGAGGGCGTCCTCCACCTGATGATTCTATCATTTCAGGACTACTGATTGTATATATGGAATAAGAAGGTTCTATGTAATATATTCCATATACAGTCACCGTAAATTCGGGGATTGCTAATGGCAGCCATTATAATACCCATAGAGGTTGGCACCCAGCTCTCCAGGCACCCTGACTGGCATAGAAATCGTCATTCTTTTAGATACAGTAGTTACTTTCCATTTCTCCCTCCTTCTGTTTGTGTCAGTCTTTACTGTATTTCTGGAATTCTATTCATGAACAGAACACTAGGTTCCTCTGATTTTTCATTTTCTGTTGTATATTTTCTATCTCCTAGATTTCCCTGTGATATTTACAGGATTCTCCCGCCTCGACCATGAGGGTCCTTGTGTCTGTCGGGGTCCTGTTGGGAGTTGTCGGCCTTCTGCACCCGGCCTCAGGATTTCCTTTTATTCTCACCCAGTTGAGCACCCGTAAAAGCAGCTGTAAGGCCATCCCGAGCGGTATGACGCTGTGCCATGCGGTGGGCTACAGCGAAATGCGTCTGCCCAACCTGCTGGGGCACGACACCATGAAAGAAGCCCTACAACAGGCCGGCTCCTGGGTGCCGCTTCTCACCAAGCAGTGCCACGCGGACACCAAGAAGTTCCTGTGCTCGCTCTTCGCCCCGGTGTGCCTCAGTGACCTGGAACAGGCCATCCACCCCTGCCGATCCCTGTGTGAGGAGGTGCGGGACGGCTGCACCCCCGTGATGGCCGCGTTTGGTTTTCCGTGGCCGGAGATGTTTAACTGCTCCCAATTTCCAGAAGGGAACGAGCTTTGTGTGCCCCCTGCTGGTATGGAGGACAAGACGCCGCTGGTGAAAGAAGGTAGGTGGCGCCACTGGTACCTGGCATTCACGTCCTCTCGTCTACTGGCGAAACGTGGCCACAGAGGTCAAGGTCCTCCCATATCCACGAGCCGCCGCGTGGCCCTGCCACCATACGGGGCCCCTATAATAGGTCAGGTGACAATATCGCTCCGTCTGTTGGCGGTGCCCGCAGTAACGCTTACCGTCTGTTTTCAGATCTCCCGTGCCCGGCCTGCCACAGCGACGCCGACACCGAGAAGGAATTCCTGCAGGATTTCTGCTCCCGGGACTTTGGTGAGCCGCAGAGGTCAAAATAAGACGATAACGTGTCGCCGACAAATAAAGTTTATTGAAATGTAAAACTCTGACCGGAAAGTAAATAAAGGGAAACTCCGACCGGTGCCGTCCGATCATCTGTAAAATATTCTGAACGATCGGAAGATTACACCCAAAAATGCGGAGGCCGGAAGAAGAGCCCCCCCCCCCCCCGACTGCCAGTATCTAAGGGAGTGTCATGTGACCCGGCTGACAGGAGGCGCAGGGGAGGGGCTTATGTGACAGCCGGTTTACCAGTTCTTTAGGGGACCTGACATTTAGTTTGTGTGGTTGCTCCATTGTGTTATATTATAACTATATGTCAAGAATACTAGCTGAGCCGCTGTATCTAAGCCTGAAAAGTGAGATACTGTCTGCTGAGCCGCTGTATCTAAGCCTGAAAAGTGAGATACTGTCTGCTGAGCCGCTGTATCTAAGCCTGAAAAGTGAGATACTGTCTGCTGAGCCGCTGTATCTAAGCCTGAAAAGTGAGATACTGTCTGCTGAGCCGCTGTATCTAAGCCTGAAAAGTGAGATACTGTCTGCTGAGCCGCTGTATCTAAGCCTGAAAAGTGAGATACTGTCTGCTGAGCCGCTGTATCTAAGCCTGAAAAGTGATATACTGTCTGCTGAGCCGCTGTATCTAAGCCTGAAAAGTGAGATACTGTCTGCTGAGCCGCTGTATCTAAGCCTGAAAAGTGAGATACTGTCTGCTGAGCCGCTGTATCTAAGCCTGAAAAGTGAGATACTGTCTGCTGAGCCGCTGTATCTAATCCTATCATGTGTGATACTGTCTGCTGAGCCGCTGTATCTAAGCCTGAAAAGTGAGATACTGTCTGCTGAGCCGCTGTATCTAATCCTATCATGTGTGATACTGTCTGCTGAGCCGCTGTATCTAATCCTATCATGTGTGATACTGTCTGCTGAGCTGTGTATCTAATCCTATCATGTGTGATACTGTCTGCTGAGCCGCTGTATCTAATCCTATCATGTGTGTGCTGTCTGCTGAGCTGTGTATCTAATCCTATCATGTGTGATACTGTCTGCTAAGCTGTGTATCTAATCCTATCATGTGTGATACTGTCTGCTGAGCCCCTGTATCTAATCCTATCATGTGTGATACGGTCTGCTGAGCTGTTTATCTAATCCATCATGTGTGATACTGTCTGCTGAGCTGTGTATCTAATCCCATCATGTGTGATACTGTCTGCTGAGCCGCTGTATCTAATCCTATCATGTGTGATACTGTCTGCTTAGCCGCTGTATCTAATCCTATCATGTGTGATACTGTCTGCTGAGCCGCTGTATCTAATCCTATCATGTGTGATACTGTCTGCTGAGCTGTGTATCTAATACTATCATGTGTGATACTGTCTGCTGAGCTGTGTATCTAATCCATCATGTGTGATACTGTCTGCTGAGCCGCTGTATCTAATCCTATCATGTGTGATACTGTCTGCTGAGCTGTGATACTCCCTGCTGAGCTGTGTATCTAATCCATCATGTGTGATACTGTCTGCTGAGCTGTGTATCTAATCCTATCATGTGTGATACTGTCTGCTGAGCTGTGTATCTAATCCCATCATGTGTGATACTGTCTGCTGAGCCGTGTATCTAATCCTATCATGTGTGATACGGTCTGCTGAGCCATGTATCTAATCCTATCATGTGTGATACTGTCTGCTGAGCCGTGTATCTAATCCTATCATGTGTGATACTGTCTGCTGAGCCGTGTATCTAATCCTATCATGTGATACTGTCTGCTGAGCTGTGTATCTAATCCTATCATGTGTGATACTGTCTGCAGAGCTGTGTATCTAATCCTGTCATGTGTGATACTGTCTGCTGAGCTGTGTATCTAATCCTATCATGTGTGATACGGTCTGCTGAGCCGTGTATCTAATCCTATCATGTGTGATACGGTCTGCTGAGCTGTGTATCTAATCCTATCATGTGTGATACTGTCTGCTGAGCTGTGTATCTAATCCTATCATGTGTGATACTGTCTGCTGAGCTGTGTATCTAATCCTATCATGTGTGATACGGTCTGCTGAGCTGTGTATCTAATCCCATCATGTGTGATACAGAGTCGGTGTATCTTAGCCTTCATGTGTACTACCTCCCCCATCATCCCTGACCCCTCACGTTCTCCTCCGTTGTCTTCTCCTCAGCTCTGAAGGTAAATATCCGCTCGGTTTCCACCTTGGACGGGGACTTGATGGTGATTCCGGAGATTCGGAGCCGGACGGTTTATAAGGCCAAAGGATGGGCGGAGGAGGAGCTGAAGAAGACGGTCCTGTGGCTGCCCGATGGGGACAACTGCATCTGCCAGGACCTGCAGGAGCCGGGGGCCACGGTGCTGGTCCTGGGGCATCGGGCGGACGACCGACTCGTTATCTCCTGGGTCAGGAAATGGCAGAAGAGCGAAAAGGAGATGAAGAAGTTTTCCAGGACTGTGAGGAAGTTCCAATGTTAGAGGAGTCATCGGAGGAGGGGGAGACCCATCATGTTCTAATGTGCAGTCTCATCATCCTCACCAGGGACCACGGCGCAGGGCGTAGACTATGACCCGGGCTCGGCGCTCGCCCCGCCATCCCAATAATGCCCAAGTGGCATCGTCACCATGATGAGTTATTGTAACGAGACTTATGTGCCCGCCTATTAATCCCCTCCCATCTCCTCCCTATAGGCCCGCGCAGTGGGTGTGGTCATTGTGGGAGGAGCCTGTTTATAGTCCCGGAGACGTAATAACAGGGATAAAAAAAAAAATGCAAAAACATTCCCCCCCTATCCAAGTGCTGCTGCCTCCGGTGGCCACAATAAGTATGTGCAGTCAATGAACTGTTCTGCGCCCTTCAGACCTCCGCGCTCTGGGACGATCCGTTACACCGTCGGGATTTGACTTATTTAGGAAAAAAAATATAAAACTAAGGATGCCGTTGTCATGGCAACGTCCTGGCGGCAGCTTTACCGGACTTGTGGGATGTTTTTTAATGGCTTCTGGTATTTTATGCATTAATGAAAATAAGAACCAGGGGAAAGAGGTGGAGGGAGGGGAGGGGAGGGGAGGGGAGGGGGGGTCTGAAGATTTTAGATTGATTATATTTGTCTATTCCTTTTGAGAAATAATAAAATTGTCAGGGCACTGGGTGTCTGGCCCCTCCCACTAAGGGAGGAGGGGTCTCCTGACATGAAACTTAAAGGGATTGTCTGATTTAAGAAACCAGGGCTAAGAGGGGCTACAGAGAGCGTCTCCCTCTAGAGGACCCCGGTACATCCATACATTACATGTACAGCCCACTGATTTTAATGAGAATTGTGTAATGCTTTATTTCTCCTGTGGGGGTGCTGTAGGGGAATTTAACACTTGCTGCTAAGTAGCCTCAGATATTATAGCCAATCACTGGGGAACCAGCAGGGGACGACCTGTGAGCTGCCTAATATCTGGGGACCCTGTAAACAAAAAGGGTTTGTCCTTTTAAAGGAATTCTCCATCTTAATGTTTACAAAAACCTGTTTCCTACACTGGAAGACTGAGAAAAGAGCCCGGCCGCTGCTCCTGATACATGGTCCCTGCCGCTGCTCCTGATACATGGTCCCTGCCGCTGCTCCCTGCGCCTGATACATGGTCCCTGCCCCTGCGCCTGATACATGGTCCCTGCGCCTGATACATGGTCCCTGCCCCTGCGCCTGATACATGGTCCCTGCCCCTGCGCCTGATACATGGTCCCTGCCGCTGCGCCTGATACATGGTCCCTGCCGCTGCGCCTGATACATGGTCCCTGCCGCTGCGCCTGATACATGGTCCCTGCCGCTGCGCCTGATACATGGTCCCTGCCGCTGCGCCTGACACATGGTTCCTGCCGCTGCTCCCTGCTCCCTGACGCATGGTCCCTGCCGCTGCTCCCTGATGCATGGTCCCTGCCGCTGCTCCCTGATGCATGGTCCCTGCCGCTGCTCCCTGATGCATGGTCCCTGCCGCTGCTCCCTGATGCATGGTCCCTGCCGCTGCTCCCTGCTCCTGATGCATGTTCCCTGATACATGGTCCCTGCGCCTGATACATGGTCCCTGCCGCTGCGCCTGATACATGGTCCCTGCCGCTGCGCCTGACACATGGTCCCTGCCGCTGCTCCCTGTTCCCTGATGCATGGTCCCTGCCGCTGCTCCCTGATACATGGTCCCTGCCGCTGCTCCCTGCTCCTGATACATGTTCCCTGATACATGGTCCCTGCCGCTGTTCCCTGATACATGGTCCCTGCCGCTGTTCCCTGATACATGGTTCCTCGTATCACTTAGTTTAAACGGCATCTTAAGATCTTAGTACAACTTTCTAATAGACCTTGTGCCTTCACCATTTTCAAAATCTCTGCTTGCTGTCAGTAAATAGAATGATAGTTGTTTACATCCTGCGGCTAAAATAACCTGTCCTGACCTAATACGTCTCAGGGCTGGAGTGTTTGTTACAATGTATCGGTGACGGTAAGAGCTCTGTCTGGAATCTAGGACAGGAGGGAGAATTGTGCTAATGTGGCGTTTTATGCCCCTCAGAGGATTAACTAGACTTCTACATTGTAACGAACCCTCAGCTGTGTGAGCAGGACTAGGTCAGGAGTTTTACATTTGATGTAAACAACAAACCATTCCATTCATTGACCGGGATCTTGTAAATGGTGAGGAATTAAAGCCCAGTAGCGGATTATACATAGTCCGCACCTGCAGTCATCCAGTGGGGTTGTGGGTTACTGTCACATGACCAGGCTTTAAGCCGCCATACACATTAGATCAAAATTTGCTGCACCTGCATTTTTTTCTGTGGGATCGGTCGACTGTCTAATGTGTATGAGTCCAGATGGAGGGAGGAATGATCGGACATGTTCATTGTTCTGATCCTCTGTTCCTGCAGGAGATAAGCGGCTGCCAGAAGTGTCTTTTCTCTCCCCCCCCCCCCCCCCCCCCGTTAAAGTAAACAGATGCTGGACCAAAACTGATCCCACTTCTTATTTCAAATTGGCCCTAAATTCCACAATTAAGTGTTCAGCAGATCCAGCGTTCTTGTAAAGATGATAATGTAGTAAACTGCCTTCTGCTGAAAATGGTGGCGGTTGTCACAGCCCCGCCCCTTTTATTAGCATTACTTAGTCATGTGATTTTACTAAAAACTGCCTGTTTCTTCTTCTTCCTTCTGCTTTTTTTCCCTCTTCCCTCACTGACAGCAGGTGGTTTGGATCCCTCCAACCCTAATTCCAGGGGGGTTTGGACTGCTCTGCCGCTGGTTTCCTGGTGTTGGTTGGTTTGGTGTCGGGTGGTTCTGGTGTCGGGTGGTTCTGGTGTCTGGTTCCCTGGTCTCTGTAGGTTTGGTGCCTGGTTGCCTGGTTCTCTGGTGTCAGGTTAACTGGTGTCGGGTGGTTTGGTCCCTGGTTCTTTAGTGTCTGGTTCCCCGGCGTCGGGTGGATTGGTGTCTGGTTCTCTGGTGTCGGGCGGTTTGGTGACCGGTTCTCTGGTGTCGGGTGGATTGGTGACCGGTTCTCTGGTGTCGGGTGGATTGGTGACCGGTTCTCTGGTGTCGGGTGGATTGGTGACCGGTTCTCTGGTGTCGGGTGGATTGGTGACCGGTTCTCTGGTGTCGGGTGGATTGGTGACCGGTTCTCTGCTGTCGGGTGGATTGGTGACCGGTTCTCTGGTGTCGGGTGGATTAGTGACCGGTTCTCTGGTGTCGGGTGGATTGGTGACCGGTTGTCTGGTGGATTGGTGACCGGTTCTCTGGTGGATTGGTGACCGGTTCTCTGGTGTCGGGTGGATTGGTGACCGGTTCTCTGGTGTCGGGTGGATTGGTGACCGGTTCTCTGGTGTCGGGCGGATTGGTGTCTGCTTCTCTGGTGTCGGGCGGATTGGTGACTGGTTCTCTGGTGTCGGGCGGATTGGTGACTGGTTCTCTGGTGTCGGATGGATTGGTGACTGGTTCTCTGGTGTCGGGTGGTTGGGTGTCTGGTTCTCCGGTGCCTGGTTCAATGGTGTTGGTTGGTTTGGTGTCTGGTTCCCCGACGTCGGGTGGTTTGGTGTCTGGTTCTCTGGTGTCTGGTTCGCTAGTGCCTGGTTCCCCGGTGTCGGGCGGTTTGGTGACTGGTTCCCTGGCGTCGGGCGGCTTGGTGACCGGTTCTCTGGTGTCGGGCGGATTGGTGACCGGTTCTCTGGTGTCGGGCGGATTGGTGACCGGTTCTCTGGTGTCGGGCGGATTGGTGACCGGTTCTCTGGTGTCGGGCGGATTGGTGACCGGTTCTCTGGTGTCGGGCGGATTGGTGTCTGCTTCTCTGGTGTCGGGTGGATTGGTGACTGGTTCTCTGGTGTCGGGTGGATTGGTGACTGGTTCTCTGGTGTCGGGTGGTTGGGTGTCTGGTTCTCCGGTGCCTGGTTCAATGGTGTTGGTTGGTTTGGTGTCTGGTTCCCCGACGTCGGGTGGATTGGTGTCTGGTTCTCTGGTGTCTGGTTCGCTAGTGCCTGGCGTCGGGCGGCTTGGTGACCGGTTCTCTGGCGTCGGGCGGATTGGTGACCGGTTCTCTGGCGTCGGGCGGATTGGTGACCGGTTCTCTGGTGTCGGGCGGATTGGTGACCGGTTCTCTGGTGTCGGGCGGATTGGTGACCGGTTCTCTGGTGTCGGGCGGATTGGTGACCGGTTCTCTGGTGTCGGGCGGATTGGTGACCGGTTCTCTGGTGTCGGGCGGATTGGTGACCGGTTCTCTGGTGTCGGGCGGATTGGTGACCGGTTCTCTGGTGTCGGGCGGATTGGTGACCGGTTCTCTGGTGTCGGGCGGATTGGTGACCGGTTCTCTGGTGTCGGGCGGATTGGCGACCGGTTCTCTGGTGTCGGGCGGATTGGCGACCGGTTCTCTGGTGTCGGGCGGATTGGCGACCGGTTCTCTGGTGTCGGGCGGATTGGTGACTGGTAATTTGGTGTCGGGTGGTTTGGTGACTGGTTCTCTGGTGTCGGGTGCCTGGTTCTCCGGTGCCTGGTTCAATGGTGTTGGTTGGTTTGGTGTCTGGTTCCCCAGCGTCTGGTGGATTGGTGTCTGGTTCTCTGGTGTCTGGTTCGCTAGTGCCTGGTTCCCCGGTGTCAGGCGGTTTGGTGCCTGCTGCTCTAGTGCCTGGTTCTCTGGTGTCAGAAATGTGTCACCCCCCCCCCCCCCCCCCCTTCCCTTCCTGATTAACTAAATCTGCTAATTGCAATAATGGGAAAGCGGACGAGGGTTGGAGGTGTGAGGGTTTCTATAATGATCACATGCCGTCCCTGGCGTCTACTCTGCGGCGTTATTCGAATACTGATTTATCGGATGGACCAGAATGTTCAGGGTCCGATAAGTGGAATAAGCAGAACGTTGTCTCTGGAGGTGACGTCCTAATATCACACTGGCAACAAATGGGTTAAGTAGGTTGGCCGTAGTAGTCGTGACCCCCCCCCCCAGTTGTATGTTCAGTCTGTGATACAATGTAACTCTTTGTCCTTGGGATTAATATCCCATACGCTGGGGGGGGGGGGGGGGCTCGGCTGGTGGTTCTGGCCCGGACTCTGCCGCTCCTGGGGCTTATTAAACCTCCATTACTGTGTCATTATTACATCGGCTCATTCAGCTCCAGAGTTCCCCCGGGCCCTCGCCCCCCTCCCCATTTATATTTGGGATATTAATTCGGAGCAGATGTTTTGCTGAAATGGTAACAGACGCCACTTGTGATGTCACCGCCCCTCGCCACAGACAACACTGGACTAGTGATGGGCGGGGGGCGTACAACTCCTGAGGGCTTCTTTATTTTTTTCAAAAATGTTTGGAAAATGTGTCTTGCCCAAATCCTGCCTAAAGCAGAGAGTGAAATAAAGTCCCCTCCCCCACTATAGGTGAAAAAGAGTCGCAGGTCCATGTGTATCTATGGCTACGTTCACACGTTGCGGTTGTGCCTGAAAACCTTATCAAACCGTTTTGAAAACTGCATGAAATTGCCTGCTAACCGCTACAGTTTTGCGGCTGGTCGTTGGCAGCGCATGTTAAAAACGTGTTTCCCCTGTAAAAAATACACAGCCGATTACCGCAACGTGTGAACGTACCGTACAAGTGTTATCAGCCCCACCCTTACATACTCTGATCGCACCTAAACCCCTCCTGGTCATCAGGAGAATACCCATAGTAACGCCCCCTAGTGTCTAGATGATTGTATTTCTCACTGTGACATTTTTCATTGCAGTCTCCCAGGGCCACGCATAGTAGTGCCCTAAGTGCCAGTCCCACTGTATTACCCCTAGTGCCACAGTCATCTCATTGTTATGCCCCAATAGCAGCCGCAGTGTAGTGTTCCAGTAGTACTGCCCATAGAGCAAGCCTCAGTCGTACCCACAGTGCCAGCATCAGTGCATTCCCCTTAGTACTAGACGTATAGTATTGCCCATAGTACCCTAGTGTAGACTCATAGTGCCCCCCTCGGTGCCAGAGTCCTAGTGTAGATTCATAGTGCCCCCCAGCCCCCAAATACTTGTGTAGACACATAGTGCCAGAGTCCTAGTGTAGGCTCATCGTGTCCCCCTATCCCCAAGTCATAGTGTAGACTTATCGTGCCCCCCCGGACCCCAAGTCATAGTGTAGACTTATCGTGCCCCCCCCGGTCCCCAGGTCATAGTGTAGACTTATCGTGCCCCCCTATCCCCAAGTCGTGGGGTAAGATAATCATGCCCCCCAGTCCAAGTCATATTGAGTGTAAACTCAGTGCCCCCTGGTCCCCAAGTCATGGTGTAGGCTCATAGTTCCCCCTAGTGCCCAAGTCATAGCGTAGGCTCAAAGTGACCCCCGTTCCCCAAGTCATAATGTAGACGCATAGTGCCCACCCAGTGCCCGAGTACTAGTGTAGACTCATGGTGCCCGAGTCCTAGTGTAGGCTCATAGTGCCCCCCTATCCGCAAGTCATAGTGTAGACTCATAGTGCCCCCCCGATGCCCCAGTCGTGGTGTAGACTCAGTGCCCCCCCCCCCCCCGGGGCAAGTGTCCTAGTGTAGACTCCTAGGGCCCCTGTGCCCAAGTCCTAGTGTAGCACTTTACTTGTTACCCTGCTACCCACTCCTCTTCGGTCAGCGGCTGTTCTGTCTCCCACTCATCCGGTACCGACCCAAGTCACCCCATTATCTCAGCAGGACACGAGGGAGAAAACATATGGTGGGAAGAACCACTACAAATATGCCCACAAAGAGGAGCCCCCCCCAGAGTGGAGGAGCAGAACAGCAGGGGGCGCTCCACGTGCTGTATGAATAGCGGACACATCTGCAGCCACATGTCTCAGGATGAATATATAATAATAATCTTTATATATCGCCAACATGTTCCACAGCACTGTACAATTCAGAGGAGAGGAGGAGTGAGGACGCTGATCACAAGAGCTTACAATCTATGAGGAGAGGAGTGAGGACGCTGATCACAAGAGCTTACAATCTATGAGGAGAGGAGGAGTGAGGACGCTGATCACAAGAGCTTACAATCTATGAGGAGAGGAGTGAGGACGCTGATCACAAGAGCTTACAATCTATGAGGAGAGGAGGAGTGAGGACACTGATCACAAGAGCTTACAATCTATGAGGAGAGGAGTGAGGACACTGATCACAAGAGCTTACAATCTATGAGGAGAGGAGTGAGGACACTGATCACAAGAGCTTACAATCTATGAGGAGAGGAGTGAGGACACTGGTCACAAGAGCTTACAATCTATGAGAAGGAGAGGAGTGAGGACGCTGATCACAAGAGCTTACAATCTATGAGGAGAGGAGTGAGGACACTGATCACAAGAGCTTACAATCTAAGAGGAAATAGAGAAGAGGAGTGAGAACGCTGATCACAAGAGCTTACAATCTATGAGGAGAGGAGTGAGGACACTGATCACAAGAGCTTACAATCTATGAGGAGAGGAGTGAGGACACTGATCACAAGAGCTTACAATCTATGAGGAGAGGAGTGAGGACACTGATCACAAGAGCTTACAATCTATGAGGAGAGGAGTGAGGACACTGATCACAAGAGCTTACAATCTATGAGGAGAGGAGTGAGGACACTGATCACAAGAGCTTACAATCTATGAGGAGAGGAGTGAGGACACTGATCACAAGAGCTTACAATCTAAGAGGAAATAGAGAAGAGGAGTGAGAACGCTGATCACAAGAGCTTACAATCTAAGGGCTTATTCAGACGAACGGGATATACGTCCGTGCAACGCGTGTGATTTTAATGCGCGTTGCACGGACCTATATTAGTCTATGGGGCAGTGCAGACAGTCCGTGATTTTTACGCAGCGTTGGTCCCCTGCGTAAAAGTCACGACATGTCCGTTCTTTCTACGTTTTTCGCGCATCGCTCACCCATTGAAGTCAATGGGTGCGTGAAAACCACGCATGTCACACGGAAGCACTTCCGTGTGACGCGCGTGATTCGCGCAACAGCAGTGAAAAGGATGAATGAAAACAGAAAAGCACCGCGTGCTACAAACAGCCAAACGGAGTGTCATAATGATGGCGGCTGCGCGAAAATCACACAGCCACGCATCATACGGGGCTGACACACGGAGCTGTTAAGTGCCTTTTGTGCAGGCAAAACTCAGCGATTTTTGCGTGCGCACGCTCGTGTGAATCCAGCCTAAGAGGAAATAGAGGAGTCAGGACGCTGATCACAAGAGCTTACAATCTATGAGGAAATAGAGGTCACCGGGGCAGATAATAATATAACTTAGGCCAGATTCAGACGAACGTGTGCCCTGTTCATACGGATGCGCGGCTGTGTGATTTTCGCGCAGCCTCCATCATTATGACACTCCATTTGGATGTTTGTAGCACGTGGTGCTTTTCTGTTTACATTCATTCTTTTACTGCTGTTGCGCGAATAACGCTTGTCCCACGGAAGTGCTTCCATGTGGCATGCGTGATTTTCACGCACCCATTGACTTCAATGGGTGCGTGATGCGCGGAAAACGCAGAAATAGAGAACATGTCGCGACTAACGTTGCGCAAAACTCACGGACAGTCTGCACTGCCCCATAGACTTGCATAGGTCCGTGCGACCCACGTGAAAACCATGCAGGCTGCACGGACGCAAATCACGTTTGTGTGAATCCCCCCTTACAGGTGAACAGGAAGGATCTAGCAGATAATTTCACTTACAAGTGACCGGGGCAAATCTAGCAGATAATAATAACACTTACAAGTGACCGGGGCAGATCTAGCAGATAATAATAACACTTACAAGTGACCGGGGCAGATCTAGCAGATAATAATGACACTTATAGGTGACCGGGGCAGATCTAGCAGATAATAACACTTACATTTGACCAGGGCAGATCTAGCAGATAATAACCCTTACAGGAGACCGGGACAGATCTAGCAGATAATAACACTTACAGGAGACCGGGGCAGATAATAATGACACTTACAGGTGACCGGAGCAGATCTAGCAGATAATAAGAACACTTACATGTGACCGGGGCAGATCTAGCAGATAATAACACTTACAGGTGACCGGGGCAGATCTAGCAGATAATGACACAGGTGACAGGGGCAGATCTAACTGATAATAATAACACAAGTGACTGGGGCAGATCTAGCAGATAATAATAACACTTACAGGAGACAGGGGCAGGTCTAGTAGATAATAACACTTACAGGTGACTGGGGCAGATCTAGCAGATAACAATGACACAGGTGACAGGGGCAGATCTAACTGATAATAATAACACAATTGACCGGGGCAGATCTAGCAGATAATAATAACACTGACAGGAGACCGGGGCAGATCTAGTACATAATAATAACACTTACAGGTGACCGGGGCAGATCTAACTGATAATAATAATAACACTTACAGGAGACAGGGGCAGATCTAGCACATAATAATAACACTTACAGGAGCCAGGGGCAGATCTAGCACATAATAATAACACTTACAGGAGCCAGGGGCAGATCTCGTAGATAATAATAACGCTTACACGAGACAGGGGCAGATCTAGCAGATAATAATAACACTTACAGGTGACCAGTGCAGATCTAGCAGATAATAATGACACTTACAGGTGACAGGGGCAGATCTAACTGATAATAATAAAACTTACAGGTGACTGGGGCATATCTAGTAGATAATAATAACACTTACAGGAGCCAGGGGCAGATCTAGTAGATAATAATAACACTTACAGGTGACCGGGGCAGATCTAGCAAATAATAGCCCTTACAGGTGACCGGGGGAGATCTAGCAAATAATCATAGCAATTACAGGAGACCAGGGCAGATCAAGCACATAATAATGACACTTACAGGAGCCAGGGGCAGATCTAGCAGATAATAATGACACTTACAGGTGACTGGGGCAGATCTAGCAGATAATTATAATACTTACAAGTGACCTGGGCATATCTAGTAGATAATAATAACACTTACAGGAGAGAGGGGCAGATCAAGCACATAATAATAACACTTACAGGTGACGGGCAAATCTAGTAGATAATAATAAGACTTACAGGTGACTGGGGCAGATCTAGAAGATAATAATGACACCGGTGACAGGGGCAGATCTAGCAGATAATAATAACACTTACAGGGGACCAGGGCAGATCTAGCAGATAATAATAATACTTACAGGTGACCGGGGCAGATCTAGCAAATAATAGCCCTTACAGGTGACCGGGGGAGATCTAGCAAATAATCATAGCAATTACAGGTGACTGGGGCAGATCTAGCAGATAAAAATAACACTTACAGGAGACCGGGCAGATCTAGTAGATAATAATAACACTTACAAGAGACCGGGGCAGATTTAGCAGATAATAACACATACAGGTGACCCGGGCAGATCTAGTAGATAATAATAACACTTACAGGTGACCCGGGCAGATCTAGTAGATAATAATAACACTTACAGGTGACCGGGGCAGATCTAGTAGATAATAACACTTACAGGTGACCGGGGCAGATCTAGTAGATAATAATAACACTTACAGGTGACCAGGGCAGATCTAGTAGATAATAATAACACTTACAGGAGACCGGGGCAGATCTAGCAGATAATAATAACACCTACAGAAGACCGGGGCAGATCTAGCAGATAATAATAACACCTACAGAAGACCGGGGCAGATCCAGCTGAGATGACGTCAATCTATATTTTGTACTGGTTACGGCACCATTTAAGAACAATAACAAACTCTCCAATAGCAATGATTGTCACTGTTTAGGCCCCATGCACACGACCGTGGAAAAATTCTGTAATTATGGACCGCAATACGGTCTGCAATTACGGACCAACCCGGTTCTACTGGCCGCGGACACCTTTCCGTAGTGCTACAATCGGCCTACAATCGCGGACTGAGATTACGGGCACGGCCGTGTGCATGAGGCCTGAGTCCTTGTTCACACAGTGCTGATTTGATGCAGATTTAGAATAAATTTTTAAAGTCAAAACTAGAATTGGGCCCTGAAGAGGAGACACTTTAAGGTCTTTCCTTACATATTTCTTTTGTTTTAGGCTCCGTTCCCGGTTTTGGCTTTAAAAATATATGCTAAATCTGCACTATGTGAACAAAGCCTTATGTGGCAGTTTTCATGCCAATGGTCCTGAGGATATTTACTGCTTGGGAACGCAACGCTGCACTAAAGAAACAATCCAATTAAAAATTCAGCTCTGCTACATCTGTTTATACTTTACACAGTATTCTCCTGCATCCAGTGTAATAACAGGATGTATGCCCCTCCACAGGGCCCTCTACTGGCCATGGAATGATTTACAGATAATTCCCAGATTTTATGTAATGCTGCAATACGGGTGTAACTGTCGCCAGGGCCGCACCGTCCATGAGGCTAGATGACCATCTCGCCTCCCTGCTGCCCACTGAAACCAGCCGCCGCCACCCCTTCCTGCGCTATAATTGTACCTACATCCATACGACTCCAATACAATTACATACATAAGCGCTGAATGTCGGGACATGTCCCGCTATTCAGCGCCTTGCACTGACATAAGCGGCGCAATGTCGTCAACGACGCAACGTTGAAAGGTGCTGATTGGCCGGGCATAACGACTTGCCCTGCCACTCAGCGCCGCGTCGTTCAGCCCCAACAGACCTGAATTGCAAGAAGGCGGCACAGGAACGGTTTTAGGTGGGTATGTAATGTTTGTTTTTCTTTGCTAAAAGTGTGAGGGGCTATATGTGCGGCACTATCTACAGGGGGTAGGGCCAGGGGTGGGATCTGGCCGGATCGCCCCTGTTCTCCCGAACCCGTTGTTAAAATGACAGTTGGTTCGCAGATACAATTGAGTTGACTAGCGCTGCCCTGGCGAGGCACATGACGTCTCGCCATTCGGCGCTTTAGTGATGATGCAGTCGGCGTGATGACGTCATCACGCCGCTGCATCGTTCCGATGGAGGAGGACTGACGTCGCTGGAGGATGGCGCGGCAATGGGACAGGTATGAAAATGTGTTTTTTTCCTTCTACTCTGGGCACTATAGGGCACTACATATGGGACTATACAGGGAACAAGAACTACAGAAGACTATATAGGGAACTAACTAAAGGGGACTATATAGGGAACAGTAACTACAGGAGACTATATAGGGGACTGATTACAGGGGACTATATAGGGAACACTAACTACAGGGGACTATATAGAGAACAGTAACTACAGGGGACTATATAGGGAACACTAACTACAGGGGACTATATAGAGAACAGTAACTACAGGGGACTATATAGGGAACACTAACTACAGGGGACTATATAGAGAACGGTAACTACAGGGGACTATATAGGGAACACTAACTACAGGGGACTATATAGAGAACAGTAACTACAGGGGACTATATAGGGGCCCTTATCTACATGGGACTATATAGGGGCCCTTATCTACAGGGGACTATCTACAGGGAACGCCACAGGGGGCTCTATCTACAGGGAACGCCATAAGGGGCTCTATCCACAGGGAACTCCACAGGGGGGCCTCTCTACAGGGGTCACTATACAGGGAATGCTACAGGGAATGCTACAGGGGACACTATCTACAGTGAATGCCACAGGGGGCCCTGTCTGCTGGGAATGCTACTACCTACAGGGGGCTCTATGGGGAGAACTATCTATAGAGGGCTCTACTGGGATCAATATCTACAGAGGGCTCTACGGGGAGCACTATCTACAGAGGGCTCTATGAGGGGCATTATCTACAGAGGGCTCTATGAGGGACACTAACTACAGGGGGCACTGTGTGTGGTGCATTACTTTACGGTGTTTGACACAATTTTATTCAGGGTCACAGTGTATGTTACTATTATATTCAGGGGCACAGTGTGTAGCACTATTATATTCGGAGACACAGTGTATGATACTATTATATTTGGGGGCATAGAGTGTGGTACAATAAGAATTTGCTCTTCGTTTATAGGTGCAGAAATGTTGAAAAAGTGAGGAGCTGAAGACATCTGAGCAGCGAATTTACCCATTTCCGTAGAAATGGGTCATGGCCAGGAGGCATCATAGAGTTCTGGACCAGATGGAAAAGAAAAGAGAACGACTACAATCTGAGAAGTCGTCACCGGTGAGTCACTCAATGTAAATGTTTATTCTGCCTGTGACTGCTCAGTACTGTAGTCACTGTATGATCTGCAGCGAGATGATGTGTGTATCGTTCATTTTTGCGAAACAGCATCTCCCAGCATATACTTACCATTGTTCCGGCTATACTGGGAGCTGTAGTTTTATGCCGTACAAACTTATATGGCAGGGGTTAAATTAAATTTGCAAATTATCTCTGTACTGAGCTGTATTTGTACTGGTGCTGTATATATGTATTGAGCTTGGTTCTGGAGTTATATTCATCATAACAACCAAGCTCAATGTCACGAAGCGGGTTAGTGGACCCACTAGGCCGTACCGCCGTAGCGGGGAGGCAGCTGGCCAAACCACAGGAAACCCTAGAGATACAATGTCCCGCACAAGGGTACCTGGATAGCCCGGACAGTGGCCGCAGCTCTGGCACAAATGGAGATAGTTGCAGCAGACAGCGCCAAACGTGGCGGATGACAAAGGAGCCGCAAGTTGCGCCAGACGTGGCGGATTCCTCCGGACGTGGCAGATGACACAGGACGTGGCAGATTCCTCTGGACGTGGCAGATGACACAGGATGTGGTTGATTCCTCCGGACGTGGCAGAAGACGCCGGACGTGGCACGACTTGATACTAAGGCACAGCACGGAAAACAGGAACGGGGAACACTAAGGGACCATTTGCAAGACAGACTGGGAAAACTAACAACGTTCAGGCAAGGATTAGAAGGCCTGGGGCCTTCTTATAGACCAGGAAATCGTGGCAGTTGATGATGATGACGATTTCCTATTTGCGCGCGCTGGCCCTTTAAGGCCGGGCGCGAGCTTGCGCGCGCACCCTACAGGACACAGCCGAACGGAGCGGGAGTGAGCGCTGGCGTCTCCTAGGAGGGAGACGGGGACCAGCGCTCACGGATCCATGGCCGCGGGCGTCGGGAGGTGAGTGAACCCGACGGCCCGCGGCCATGGACGCTACACTCAATACATATATACAGCACCAAAGAGAAGCTCAAAACATATACAACTCCAGAACAAAGCTCTGCATATAAATACAGAACCAGGACCAAGCTCAGTACATATATACAGCACCAGAACCAAGCTCAGTACATAAATACAACCCGAGAACCAAGCTCAGTACATATATACATCACCAGAACAAAGCTCAGTACATATATATCAGAACTACCAAGCTCAAAACATATACATATGTACTGAGCTTGGTTCTGTTGCTGTATATATGTACTGAGCTTTGTTCTGGTGATGTATATATGTACTGAGCTTGGTTCTGATGCTGTATATATGTACTGAGCTTGTTTCTGGTGCTGTATATATGTACTGAGCTTGGTTCTGGTGTTGTATATATGTACTGAGCTTGGTTCTGGGGCTGTATATATGTTCTGAGCTTGGTTCTGGTGTTGTATATATGTACTGAGCTTTGTTCTGGGGCTGTATATATATATACTGAGCTTGGTTCTGGTGTTGTATATATGTACTGAGCTTGGTTCTGGTGTTATGTATATATACTGAGCTTGGTTCTGGTGTTGTATATAAGTATTGAGCATGGTTCTAGTGTTGTATATATGTACTGAGCTTTGTTCTGGTGTTGTATATATGTACTGAGCTTGGTTCTATTGCTGTATATATGTACTGAGCTTGGCTTTGTTCTGGTGTTGTATATACATGTACTGAGCTTTGTTCTGGTGCTGTATATGTGTACTGAGCTTGGTTCTGGTGCTGTATATAAGTTCCTAGCTTTGTTCTGGTCCTGTATATATGTACCGAGCTTGGTTCTGGTGTTGTATTTAGGTACTGAGCTTTGTTCTGGTGCTGTATATAAGTACTGAGCTTGGTTCTATTGCTGTATATATGTACTGAGCTTGGTTCCGGTGTTGTATATATGTACTGAGCTTTGTTCTGGGGCTGTATATATGTACTGAGCTTCGTTCTGGTGTTGTATATATGTACTGAGCTCAGTTCTGGTGTTGTATATATGTACTGAGCTTTGTTCTGGTGTTGTATATATGTACTGAGCTCTGTTCTAGTGTTGTATATATGTACTGAGCCTTGTTCTGGTGTTGTGTGTGTATATATATATATATATATATATATATATACATACACTGAGCTTGGTTCTGGGGCTGTATATATATGTACTGAGCTTTGTTCTGGGGATGTGTATATGTATTGAGCTTTGTTCTGGTGTTGTGTGTGTGTATATATATATATATATATATACACACTTAGCTTGGTTCTGGGGCTGTTTATATATGTACTGAGCTTGGTTCTAGTGTTGTATTTATGTACTGAGCTTTGTTCTGGGGCTGTTTATATATGTACTGAGCTTGGTTCTATTGCTGTATATATGTACTGAGCTTGGTTCTAGTGTTGTATTTATGTACTGAGCTTGGTTCTGGTGCAGTATATATGTATTGAGCTTGGTCCTGGCACCATATCTGTGCATTAGCTGCCAGATCCGTCGTGGCTCCACCCTTCTCATGTGCACAGCCTAACTAAATGGGCTGAGCACGCTTAGGATATTGAATGTGCGCATATAGGTCTATACGTAATGGGTGAGTTTAATATAATGTGTGGGTAGGTCTGTTCGCTTATGTAATTATATAAACAGTGTGGCAATCCACACTAAAGCATTCTGGACACTGTGAACCCCCCCCCCCCCCCCGCAGGGAACCTGTTGTTGAAAATTTGAATCCCATATGTGCAGCACTATCTACAGGGGGGTAAGGCTGTATGTGGGGGTCTATATGTGTAGCACCATCTACAGGGGGGCAGGGCTGTATGTGGGGGTCTATATGTGCAGCACTATCTTCAGGGGTTAGGGCTGTACGTGGGGTCTACATGTGGAGCACTATATACAGGGGGCTATCTACAGGGGGCTCTATGTGGGGAACTGTCTACATGGGGCTCTATGTGGGGCACTATCTACAGGGGGCACTGTGTGTGGTACTATTATAGGTGCAGTGTATGGCGCTATTATAGTTAGAGGTGCAGTCTATGGCGCTATTATATTTAGGGACATTGAGAATCTTATCTTCGTTTATAGGTGCAGAAATGTTTGAAAAGTGAGAAGCTGAAGACATCTGAGCTGAAAACTGCAGAAATGGGCTATGGCAGGGAGAAATCATCATAGAGGTCAGGACCGAATGTAGAAGAAAAGAGAAAAAGAACAACTAGAATCTGAGACATGCCCTGTGAGTCACTTAATGTAAACGTTTATTCTGCCTCTAATCAGCACTGTAGTCACTGTATGATCTGCAGCGAGATGATGGGTGGTATGATTTTTTTTGTGTGTGAGGCTTATAGTGATGTAGAACAGGCTGGGGCGCCATTTAAATTTTCACCTTAGGCAGCAAAGAAGCTTTTAAAAAAACGTACTAAGGTTTGGTGAAACAAGGCAGCTTTAGAGAATTATTTACAAAAATATATTATACCTCGTGGCCTACGTCTGCAGGTGTTCCCAACTTTAGACATAGAAGATCCTTCGTTTGTTACTAAATGGGAGGATTCCCTCACCAAATGTTCACGCACGCTCATTGAGCTGCTCATTGGGGCAGATCGCAGAACCCTCGACTCTTTGGAAAAATAAATTGATTCCCTTAAAGATAAGATTCATCAGTCCCTTAGTATAGAGGAGTTTGGTATTTTTGATAAAGCATTGGAGGAGGAATTGACAAAGTGGGAGAGAGAAATACAAGACCTTAAAATAAGAAAGTTTCAGCGTGATCTGAGTGATTTTCAGTCTAACAAAATTTACCGCTGGTATACTAAAAGGGATAGAGCCCGTTCCCTGTCCCGTTCTATCTCCTCTACCTCTCTTGTATCTGAAGAAGAATGTGGCGGTTTTTTAGACAAACCTCAGGCCGCGGGAGATGGAGACCCCCTGTTCAACTCCAGAACACCGGCAGTCAAAAGAAAGACCAGAGGGGTGTTCAACAGGGACAAGAGAAACAGGAGGCTCTGAAGGTAATTAACCTCTCTTCCTATACTCTGTCGTCCTCTCAAATTAAGGTTTTGCAAAAGGGCTTGTCCTTTTCTCCTACGGGTAAATTCGATCTCTTTACCACCATAAAAGATCTGGCTCTTTTTTCTAGAAAATTACTTTTCAAGAAGCATTTTGGTAGAAGGGATCATAGTGTCCCTATGTGTTCCCCGGCAGAGAAACAGGCATTTGATGGCCTTATCTCATTACTAGAGGAACAGGAGGTCAACACTAACCCCAGACTTCCCATGCATCTGTGCCGCCGTTCTCAACATTTCCCCCCTTTCGCGCTGTGCCCTTCAGTGGACATTTTCTTTAAACTAGTTAAGAAAGATTTAGAAACTATTTCTGACTCTGCAACACCTTGTAATCTTAACTACAAAGAAAGGCAGGCAATTTTAGAACTTAGAAAACTCAGGGATGTGATTATCAAACCAGCCGATAAGGGGGGCAATGTTGTATTATGGCCGGCACAGATGTATGAATGCGAGGCCTTTCGCCAACTCGATATGAGCCATTGTTGCCGCAGGTTACCATCGGACCCCACGCTAGTTTTTAAAGGAGAACTTGATAGTTTATTACAAAGGGGCGTGGATGCTAATATTATTAATTCCAAATTGAGGGAGGGTCTTTCTGTGGATTTTCCCATTAAACCCACGTTTTATTTATTGCCTAAAGTGCATAAAAATGTAACTAGCCCCCCCCCCGGTCGTCCAATAGTATCGGGGATTGGAGGCTTGTGTGAGAACATCTGCAGATTTGTGGATTTTTATCTACAGAAATGTGTGGAAACCCTGCCGTCATACATTAGGGACACCACAGACATGTTACAAGGACTTGATGGGTTGCATCTTGAGGATGACATGTTTCTGGTCACATGTGACGTGGAGTCCCTGTATACGTCTATATGCCACGACCACGGGATCCGAGCATCTAGATATTTCCTACAGATGACTAATCATGACCCGGATCTTATAGAGTTTATATTGTGTCTCCTTGACTTCGCAGTGACGCATAATTTCTTTGTATTCAAGGACCGCCTCTTCCTACAGCTCCAGGGGACAGCAATGGGGGCTACTTGTGCGCCTTCATATGCTAATTTGTTCCTGGGGCTGTGGGAGAGGGATACTGTCCATCAGACTCCGGGTCATGATTCAGTGCTCCTGTGGTCGAGGTATATAGACGACATTCTATTTATCTGGCAGGGCTCCACGTCTAATTTGGAATCTTTTCTCAGCTCCTTCAATAGGAATGATATTAATATTAAACTTACGTGGCAGTACAGTCAAACTCGTGTTGATTTTTTGGACATCTGTATTTCCAGAGATGATAGCGGTTTCATTTCCACCGATATCTTTAGGAAAAAAACCTCCACAAATGCCCTCCTCCATGCTACATCCACCCATTATCCGAAGGTTACAACATCTATACCTGTGGGCCAGTTCCTAAGGGCAAAGCGTATCTGCTCCAATGACAGCAACTTTGGGCGCCAAGCATTGGATCTGACGGCAAGATTTAAGAGTCGTGGTTATAGTCAGAGGGTTATAAAGAGAGGATATCTTAGAGCTAAAAACTCGACTCGTGATGGACTTCTGGTGAGTAGGCCTAAAAAGCATAATACTGATCAGAATGTCAGATTTATCACCACTTTTAATCCTCACTGGACTAAAATCCGTGATATCTTACAAAAGCATTGGCGGGTCCTTCTCACTGATCGAGATCTGGCAGAGATTTTACCTAATTATACCTCCATTACCTGGAGGCGCTCTAAAAATCTGAGGGACCTCTTGACAGCAAGTCACTATATCCCCAGTGCCCCCCCTAATCCATTTGGAAGCAAGGGCCCTCCCTGGGGTTCTTACAACTGTGGTAAATGCTCTGCCTGCAAATATGTTCCACGTGCCCTCAACTTCTATAGCTCAAATAGAGGGAAAGACTATAAAATTGTCTACAATATTACGTGCAACTGAGTAGCCGTGGTATATTTTGCCACTTGCCCCTGTGACCTCATTTATATTGGCATGACCAGTAGGGAATTGAAGGTGCGGGTATTGGAACATGTAAGCAAAATTAAGTCAGCCTCTAATGCTTTGGATGTGGATAAACTCCAGCCTGTTGCGCGACACTTTCGTGAGTTTCACTCTTGCAATCCAAAGGGTTTTGAGGTACGTGGAATCGATAAAATTTCCCTGGGATGCAGAGATGGGGATGTACGCCTGGCATTACTGAGAAAAGAAATGAAATGGATCACGTTACTCAACACTGTGGCCCCATTTGGTTTAAACGAAGCCACCAGGTTCAGGCCCTTTCTGTAATTTTTGAACCATGCGTGAATTTTATTTTCTTCTTGTTTTTTATATCCTTTCTTTATGTTGCAGTTTATCCTTTTCAGTGAGTGGGTTTATTCTCCTGTATACCAGAGAAGATTGTGTATGGTCTTAACTGAAAATCAGAAGTGGAGAAGATTTAGATGTCCTCAATTTTCATATAATAACTTTTTTGATGTATTATGATTTTTTTTATATTCTTGCTCGTTATTGTATTTTCTGCATATATGTGTTGAATGCTGTAATGTGGAGTTTTATATACGTATATTTATATTTTATATTGTATTATACAACATTATATTTCTAGTTCTATGTATATATTTTTGTAGTATTTTTTATACAATATATTATATATTATATTATTTACTTTTGCTGTTTACTGTATTTATTATCATTGTATTATATTTTGACGGTTTGGCATATACATATGCTTTTGTATATCTCTATTTATATTTGGATGGATTATATTTATTATTATATATTGTGTTTTATATCACTAGTTCACTTTATATATTCATATATATATTTATTTATATTATTCACTATTTATTTATCACTATTACATTTCTATTAGTACCGCGCACGTTTTTTCTTTATAATAATTCTTTTCACCGTATATTCACTTGCGTACTTTGTTCACTTTACATCACACTATTTTGACTCTTTATTATATGCGCCGTCTTTATTTATTTATATTCTTTCTCCACTCGCTATTATTTATTAGTTATTATTTTCTATTATTATATATCCTCTTAATATACTTCTGACCTGCCCTATCTCCATAGTAATTCCCCACTCTGTCATTGCTATTACCTCAGTTCTGTCTTGCTACTTCTGTTGCCTCTCCTGTGGTGTTTGCACAGACGCTCGACTGCGCGTGCGTGGTGGGGCTCGCATCCGGGAGTGCCGCTTAGCGTCCAGCGTCGTCATGGTGATGTTATCATCATGCGGCGCCTTTCCATCTGACGCGCGGCGCGTCCCGTGATGTGCGCGTCACCGGGCGTGTGTGTCGAGCGCCGATTTTCATCCATCACAGGTGAGTCTAACATCACTCTATCCTCATATAAACCCTTTGAGTTTTATTAAATTTAGCCTCCTGACGAAGCCGGTCTACAGGGCGAAACGCGCGTCGAGGCATCTATTCACCCATCCATCCTTCTGATCTCTCACGCACTTCACCATGTCCCAGGGTATGTGCATGTCTTCTCAGCTTTTTTAGCCTCCATATTATTGTGCTATTATGTCCAGCTGCTGGCAGTCATATCTCTTTGGCTATTTGAGCCGTTATGCTGTCTGTATACGCCTTTAGCTGCACTTCCTATGTACTATCATATACTTTGTAGGCTATGACAATATTTTTTGTATATCGTTTTTACTAGCTGCTAGTACTACACTACGTGTGGCATTCATCACCCTACACCCTTGGGCTTACAATTTTGTTTTATTAGTATTTGAGCGTGATCTGGTCATAGGTGGACGGTTGATTCTGTTGGTTCATGGTCTATTTCATCTGACCCTGTTGTATATGTCTCCGTATATGTTGTATCATATCTCTTTTTCCATTATTTGTTATTTGTCATTATATTTAATAAAGATTTTTTGTACTTTTGTATATTATTGAGTACACTATTTTTCTAAGGGTTATGTCCCTTTATGGTTCGTTTCTAGGTTGATTTGCAACAAGGGACCCCAGTATACGCCATCTTTTGGTGTGAGGTTTTGGTTAGGTTGTCTAGCAAAGAAGCTTGAGTCGGCCCTGACTGTCGCCCCACAATGTTCTCTACACAGGACATCAGGAGGGGAATGAGGCCTCGTGTACGTTGTTCTTTACATCTGCTAATGGATTATATCCTTTAGTAAAAATCTAATTTAAGATAAAACGGTCGCCCTGTCATTTGTTTGTGCTGCTTTTATTCTGCGCTATCCCATCTGCTAAAAAAAGGGAACCCCAATGTCCCAAGGACCTTGTATTAGCGGTTTTTCCAGCCTGACCACCACACAGGACATTGAGGGGGTTGAGCATGACACAGGGATTTAAAGAGGCTCTGTCACCACATTATAAGTGCCTTGTATCTTGTATATGATGTGATCGGCGCTGTAATGTAGAGAACAGTGGTCCTAGTAATAAAGAGGCTCTGTCACCACATTATAAGTGGCCTATATTGTACATGATGTGATCGCGCTGTAATGTAGATAACAGTGGTCCTAGTAATAAAGAGGCTCTGTCACCACATTATAAGTGTCCTGTCTCCTACATAATGTGATCAGCGCTGTAATGTAGAGAACAGTGGTCCTAGTAATAAAGAGGCTGTCACCACATTATAAGTGGCCTATATTGTACATGATGTGATCGCGCTGTAATGTAGATAACAGTGGTCCTAGTAATAAAGAGGCTCTGTCACCACATTATAAGTGTCCTGTCTCCTACATAATGTGATCAGCGCTGTAATGTAGAGAACAGTGGTCCTAGTAATAAAGAGGCTGTCACCACATTATAAGTGGCCTATATTGTACATGATGTGATCGGCGCTGTAATGTAGATAACAGTGGTCCTAGTAATAAAGAGGCTCTGTCACCACATTATAAGTGTCCTGTCTCCTACATAATGTGATCAGCGCTGTAATGTAGAGAACAGTGGTCCTAGTAATAAAGAGGCTGTCACCACATTATAAGTGCCCTATATTGTACATAATGTGATCGGCACTGTAATGTAGATAACAGTGGTCCTAGTAATAAAGAGGCTCTGTCACCACATTATAAGTGTCCTGTCTCCTACATAATGTGATCAGCGCTGTAATGTAGAGAACAGTGGTCCTAGTAATAAAGAGGCTGTCACCACATTATAAGTGCCCTATATTGTACATAATGTGATCGGCGCTGTAATGTAGATAACAGTGGTCCTAGTAATAAAGAGGCTCTGTCACCACATTATAAGTGTCCTGTCTCCTACATAATGTGATCAGCGCTGTAATGTAGATAACAGTGGTCCTAGTAATAAAGAGGCTGTCACCACATTATAAGTGGCCTGTCTTGTACATGATGTGATCGGCGCTGTAATGTAGATAACAGTGGTCCTAGTAATAAAGAGGCTCTGTCACCACATTATAAGTGGCCTATATTGTACATAATGTGATCGGTGCTGTAATGTAAATTACAGCAGTTTTTTTATTTTGAAAAACGATCATTTGTGACGGAGTTATGACCTATTTTAGATATATGCTAATGAGTTTCTTAATAGACAACTGGGCGTGTTTTACTTTTTGACCAAGTGGGCGTTGTGGAGAGGAGTGTATGACGCTGACCAATCAGTGACCAATCACCGTTAGGGTATGTGCGCACACACTAATTACGTCCGTAATTGACGGACGTATTTCGGCCGCAAGTACCGGACCGACCACAGTGCAGGGAGCCGGGCTCCTAGCATCATAGTTATAGTTATGTACGATGCGAGAAGTCCCTGCCTCGTTGCAGGACAACTGTCTCGTACTGAAAACATGATTATACTACGGGACAGTTGTCCTGCAGCGAGGCAGGGACTCCTAGCGTCGAACATAAGTATGATGCTAGGAGCCCGGCTCCCTGCACTGTGGTCGGTCCGGTACTTGCGGCCGAAATACGTCCGTCAATTACGGACGTAATTAGTGTGTGTGCACATACCCTTATACACTTCTCTCCATTCGTGTACTCTGCACATAGTGATAGGGCACTTATAATGTGACAGAGAGAATCTTTGTGTCAGGCTCCGCCCCCAGGCCCTGCAATAGTTATTATACAGAGTATCAGCTCTGCCCGGAATGTTCATTTAAATGCAGGAAGAAAGTTTCATATACATTTTTTTAACTCTTTGAAATTTCAGGACTATCGTCCAGTTTTGATAACATGGGCCATTAAAGAGACATTTCTGAACTTTGACTGACTCATAAATTCTGGTCAAAATTCACTTTTAGCTGCCAAAGTCAATAAAAACGCAAGAGACGATTATAACAACGCATCATAAATATTGTGGTAGAGGGAAATTATAACACCAGACGTTCACATTTCTGCAGCCTTCAAGCAAAAATCCCTCAGTATTTACTGCCTGTTCAGTGTTTGCACAGAACTTACTCTGATAATGTGCAGTCTGAAACACCATGCCCTGTACAGTCATCTGATGTAGGAGAAATTAACTGCCCCCTGCATGACTGCAGCTCTGGAGTATAATACTGGATGTAACTCAGGATCAGTACAGGATAAGTAATGTAATGTATGTACACAGTGACTCCACCAGCAGAATAGTGAGTGCAGCTCTGGAGTATAATACAGGATGTAACTCAGGATCAGTACAGGATAAGTAATGTATGTACACAGTGACTCCACCAGCAGGATAGTGAGTGCAGCTCTGGAGTATAATACAGGATGTAACTCAGGATCAGTACAGGATAGGTAATGTAATGTATGTACACAGTGACTCCACCAGCAGAATAGTGAGTGCAGCTCTGGAGTACAATACAGGATATAACTCAGGATCAGTACAGGATAAGTAATGTAATGTATGTACACAGTGACTCCACCAGCAGAATAGTGAGTGCAGCTCTGGAGTATAATACAGGATATAACTCAGGATCAGTACAGGATAAGTAATGTAATGTATGTACACAGTGACTCCACCAGCAGAATAGTGAGTGCAGCTCTGGAGTATAATACAGGATGTAACTCAGGATCAGTACAGGATAGGTAATGTAATGTATATACACAGTGTCTCCACCAGCAGAATAGTGAGTGCAGCTCTGGAGTACAATACAGGATATAACTCAGGATCAGTACAGGATAAGTAATGTAATGTATGTACACAGAGACTCCACCAGCAGAATAGTGAGTGCAGCTCTGGAGTATAATACAGGATGTAACTCAGGATCAGTACAGGATAAGTAATGTAATGTATGTACACAGTGACTCCACCAGCAGAATAGTGAGCGCAGCTCTGGAGTATAATACAGGATGTAACTCAGGATCAGTACAGGATAAGTAATGTAATGTATGTACACAGAGACTCCACAAGCAGAATAGTGAGTGCAGCTCTGGAGTACAATACAGGATATAACTCAGGATCAGTACAGGATAAGTAATGTATGTACACAGTGACTCCACCAGCAGAATAGTGAGTGCAGCTCTGGAGTATAATACAGGATGTAACTCAGGATCAGTACAGGATAAGTAATGTAATGTATGTACACAGAGACTCCACCAACAGAATAGTGAGTGCAGCTCTGGAGTATAATACAGGATGTAACTCAGGATCAGTACAGGATAAGTAATGTAATGTATGTACACAGTGACTCCACCAGCAGAATAGAGAGTACAGCTCTGGAGTATAATACAGGATGTAACCCAGGATCAGTACAGGATAAGTAATGTAATGTATGTACACAGTGACTCCACCAGCAGAATAGTGAGTGCAGCTCTGCAGTATAATACAGGATATAACTCAGGATCAGTACAGGATAAGTAATGTATGTACACAGTGACTCCACCAGCAGATTAGTGAGTGCAGCTCTGGAGTATAATACAGGATGTAACTCAGGATGAGTACAGGATAAGTAATGTAATGTATGTACGCAGTGACTCCACCAGCAGAATAGTGAGTGCAGCTCTGGAGTATAATGCAGGATGTAACTCAGGATCAGTACAGGATAAGTAATGTATGTACACAGCGACTCCACCAGCAGAATAGTGAGTGCAGCTCTGGAGTATAATACAGGATGTAACTCCGGATCAGTACAGGATAAGTAATGTAATGTATGTACACAGTGACTCCACCAGCAGAATAGTGAGTGCAGCTCTGGAGTATAATACAGGATGTAACTCAGGATCAGTACAGGATAAGTAATATAATGTATGTACACAGTGACTCCACCAGAGGAATAGTGAGTGCAGCTCTGGAGTATAATACAGGATGTAACTCAGGATCAGTAATGTAATGTATGTACACAGTGACTCCACCAGCAGAATAGTGAGTGCAGCTCTGGAGTATAATACAGGATGTAACTCAGGATCAGTACAGGATAAGTAATATAATGTATGTACACAGTGACTCCACCAGAGGAATAGTGAGTGCAGCTCTGGAGTATAATACAGGATGTAACTCAGGATCAGTGCAGGATAAGTACTGGCCTTTATCGTGGTGTATGAAACGACAATTTTAGAAATCTGGTTTATCAAGTTCACAATTATTTATTGACCAAAGTTTTTTTTCCTTCTGCAAAAAAGGAAAATGTATGACTTGCAGCCTTACTTTATATAGGAGCGTGGCCCGCAAACGTGGGTGGCTGTCCGTGGCCGCCAGCGACCAGCCGTGCCCGTAATCACGGTCGTCTACAGGGGGCCTTACAAAAAAACGCACAATGTGAGACCTTTGATTAGACGCAGGTGCAGTAGATCAGGTGTAAATGATGAGAGTGTGGTTAGTGAGGGTCTCGGAGTAAGCCTCTAGATGTAGTTGCTCTGTGTTGGTGGGATGTGCGGTTTTTCCAGGACTGGGTCCTCAGAGAAGGGTCCAGATAGGTCTGGAGAAGAAGTTATAAAGAATGGTCATCGATCCTTCATGTCCTGAAGGATCATCTACAGGTGGAGAATTAGTCACAGAACATCTCCAGACCGTCCCAGGAAGATCAGCTCCGGGAGCAGAAGATGCTGGAAGACGACTCTGAGGGTTGATCATACGTGGAATCATTTGACGCCACGCATTTATCCATAGCGAGTCCTCTGCAAAATCCACGTTTTACCTAGAAATCGCTGTGGAATTCCCCCTTTGGACTTGTCCACACGTAACGGAATTGCTGCAGAAAATGGTGCGGATTTTGCTGCATTTTTTCTCACTGTTGGGGGAGGGTGACGTCTCCTCTAAATAACGCAGCAATTCAGTCACTTTCCACAGCAGGAATTGACATGAATTACGCACCGCTGCTGAATTTCTGGACGGTCATTTTCCGCAGCGTGTGGATGAAATTTGCTCATTCACACCCACTTTGCTTTTACTGTATTCTGCCGCGGATTTTCCGTCCGCAATTTTGGACTAAACTATGCAGCAATTCCGTTACGTGTGGACGAGCTCTTAGCATTACAAATAGTGAAATCCGCAGCAGTGTCCGCACTAATCCATCATATAGAATGAACCCTGCGATTATCATCAGTAACAATGCTGCGTCTGTTGTTCGGGTCTATGGGGGTCCCGAGGGGGGGGGGGTGGTCAGTAATCAGAAATATAGAAGAATGAATATTACAAAACAAATGCAAAGAGCAGACAGCGACCGACCTGTAACACCTGGTACCTGCTGTAACCTGAGCGCCGCCTCTCAGGTATCAACCCCCCCCCCCCCCCAAACAAGCTCATCTATAATGGAAGAGAAAAGCTGGAGACAGCGCAGGACAAGACACAAGACAGAGGCAGCGGGAGCAGAGCAAGGTTATTATATCTAACACTATAATACTTATATATATACAAATCCCAAAAAATTCCTAGCCTCAACCTAGGAGGCCTGCACCCACTGCTGTTGCTGTGCTGCTTTACTCTTTTTCTCATTATATATACGCACGCACACACGCACACACACCAGATTGTAAGCTACATTATATCTGTATTCATTATGATAGTTATATTCTTGTATATAGGGGCAGTATTATAGTAGTTATATTCTTGTATATAGGGGGTAGTATTATAGTAGTTATATTCTTGTATATAGGAGCAGTATTATAGTAGTTATATTCTTGTATATAGGAGGCAGTATTATAGTAGTTATATTCTTGTATATAGGGGGCAGTATTATAGTAGTTATATTCTTGTATATAGGGGGCAGTATTATAGTAGTTATATTCTTGTATATAGGGGGCAGTATTATAGTAGTTATATTCTTGTATATAGGGGGCAGTATTATAGTAGTTATATTCTTGTATATAGGGGGCAGTATTATAGTAGTTATATTCTTGTATATTGGGGCAGTATTATAGTAGTTATATTCTTGTATATAGGGGCAGTATTATAGTAGTTATATTCTTGTATATAGGGGCAGTATTATAGTAGTTATATTCTTGTATATAGGGACAGTATTATAGTAGTTATATTCTTGTATATAGGAGCAGTATTATAGTAGTTATATTCTTGTATATAGGCGCAGTATTATAGTAGTTATATTCTTGTATATAGGGGGAGTATTATAGTAGTTATATTCTTGTATATAGAGGGCAGTATTATAGTAGTTATATTCTTGTATATAGGGGGCAGTATTATAGTAGTTATATTCTTGTATATAGGTGGCAGTATTATAGTAGTTATATTCTTGTATATAGGGGGCAGTATTATAGTAGTTATATTCTTGTATATAGGAGCAGTATTATAGTAGTTATATTCTTGTATATAGGCGCAGTATTATAGTAGTTATATTCCTGTATATAGGGACAGTATTATAGTAGTTATATTCTTGTATATAGGAAGCAGTATTATAGTAGTTATATTCTTGTATATAGAAGGCAGTATTATAGTAGTTATATTCTTGTATATAGGCGCAGTATTATAGTAGTTATATTCTTGTATATAGGGAGCAGTATTATAGTAGTTATATTCTTGTATACAGGAGCAGTATTATAGTTGTTATATTCTTATATATAGGTTGCAGTATTATAGTAGTTATATTCTTGTATATAGGGGCAGTATTATAGTAGTTATATTCTTGTATATAGATGGAGTATTATAGTAGTTATATTCTTGTATATAGGAGCAGTATTATAGTAGTTATATTCTTGTATATAGAGGTCAGTATTATAGTAGTTATATTCTTGCAGATAGGTGGCAGTATTATAGTAGTTATATTCTTGTATATAGAGGCAGTATTATAGTAGTTATATTCTTGTATATAGGGGCAGTATTATAGTAGTTAAATTCTTGTATATAGGAGCAATATTATAGTAGTTATATTCTTGTATTTAGGGGCAGTATTATAGTAGTTATATTCTTGTATATAGGGGCAGTATTATAGTAGTTAAATTCTTGTATATAGGGGCAGTATTATAGTAGTTAAATTCTTGTATATACGAGCAGTATTATAGTAGTTATATTCTTGTATATAGGAGCAGTATTATAGTAGTTATATTCTTGTATATAGGAGTAGTATTATAGTAGTTATATTCTTGTATATAGGAGTAGTATTATAGTAGTTATATTCTTGTATATAGGGGCAGTATTATAGTAGTTATATTCTTGTATATAGGGGCAATATTATAGTAGTTATATTCTTGTATATAGGTGGCAGTATTATAGTAGTTATATTCTTGTATATAGAGGGCAGTATTATAGTAGTTATATTCTTGTATATAGAGGGCAGTATTATATTAGTTATATTCTTGTATATAGGTGGCAGTATTATAGTAGTTATATTCTTGTATATAGGAGCAGTATTATAGTAGTTATATTCTTGTATATAGGGGGCAGTATTATAGTAGTTATATTCTTGTATATAGGTGGCAGTATTATATTAGTTATATTCTTGTAGATAGGTGGCAGTTTAATAGTAGTTATATTCTTGTAAACAGAGGCAGTATTATAGTAGTTCTATTCTTGTATATAGGGGCAGTATTATAGTAGTTAGATTCTTGTATATAGGAGCAGTATTATAGTAGTTATATTCTTGTATATAGGAGCAGTATTATAGTAGTTATATTCTTGTATATAGGGAGCAGTATTATAGTAGTTATATTCTTGTATATAGGAGCAGTATTATAGTTGTTATATTCTTGTATATAGAGGTCAGTAATATAGTAGTTATATTCTTGTATATAGGGGCAGTATTATAGTAGTTAAATTCTTGTATATAGGAGCAATATTATAGTAGTTATATTCTTGTATTTAGGGGCAGTATTATAGTAGTTATATTCTTGTATATAGGGGCAGTATTATAGTAGTTAAATTCTTGTATATAGGAGCAGTATTATAGTAGTTATATTCTTGTATATAGGAGTAGTATTATAGTAGTTATATTCTTGTATATAGGGGCAGTATTATAGTAGTTATATTCTTGTATATAGGGGGCAGTATTATAGTAGTTATATTCTTGTATATAGGTGGCAGTATTATAGTAGTTATATTCTTGTATATAGAGGGCAGTATTATAGTAGTTATATTCTTGTATATAGAGGGCAGTATTATATTAGTTATATTCTTGTATATAGGTGGCAGTATTATAGTAGTTATATTCTTGTATATAGGAGCAGTATTATAGTAGTTATATTCTTGTATATAGGGGGCAGTATTATAGTAGTTATATTCTTGTATATAGGTGGCAGTATTATAGTAGTTATATTCTTGTATAAGGAGGGCAGTATTATAGTAGTTATATTCTTGTAGATAGGTGGCAGTTTAATAGTAGTTATATTCTTATATACAGATGCAATATTATAGTAGTTCTATTCTTGTATATAGGGGCAGTATTATAGTAGTTATATTCTTGTATATAGGAGCAGTATTATAGTAGTTATATTCTTGTATATAGGAGCAGTATTATAGTAGTTATATTCTTGTATATAGGGGCAGTATTAGAGTAGTTATATTCTTGTATATAGGAAGCAATATTATAGTAGTTATATTCTTGTATATAGAAGGCAGTATTATAGTAGTTATATTCTTGTATATAGGGAGCAGTATTATAGTAGTTATATTCTTGTATATAGGGCAGTATTATAGTAGTTATATTCTTGTATATAGGCGGCAGTATTATAGTAGTTATATTCTTGTATATAGGCGGCAGTATTATAGTAGTTATATTCTAGTATATAGGGAGCAGTATTATAGTAGTTATATTCTTGTATATAGGGAGCAGTATTATAGTAGTTATATTCTTGTATATAGGAGCAGTATTATAGTTGTTATATTCTTGTATATAGGCGGCAGTAATATAGTAGTTATATTCTTGTATATAGGGGCAGTATTATAGTAGTTATATTCTTGTATATAGGCGGCAGTATTATAGTAGTTATATTCTTGTATATAGGGGGCAGTATTATAGTAGTTATATTCTTGTATATAGGTGGCAGTATTATAGTAGTTATATTCTTGTATATAGAGGGCAGTATTATAGTAGTTATATTCTTGTATATAGGGGCAGCATTATAGTAGTTATATTCTTGTATATAGGAGCAGTATTATAGTAGTTATATTCTTGTATATAGGGGCAGTATTATAGTAGTTATATTCTTGTATATAGAGGCAGTATTATAGTAGTTATATTCTTGTATATATGGAGCAGTATTATAGTAGTTATATTCTTGTATATAGGGGGCAGTATTATAGTAGTTATATTCTTGTATATAGGGAGCAGTATTATAGTAGTTATATTCTTGTATATAGGGGCAGTATTATAGTAGTTATATTCTTGTATATAGGAGGCAGTATTATAGTAGTTATATTCTTGTATATAGGGGCAGTATTATAGTAGTTATATTCTTGTATATAGGGGGCAGTATTATAGTAGTTATATTCTTGTATATTGGGGGAGTATTATAGTAGTTATATTCTTGTATATAGGGGCAGTATTATAGTAGTTATATTCTTGTATATAGGAGCAGTATTATAGTAGTTATATTCTTGTATATAGGTGGCAGTATTATAGTAGTTATATTCTTGTATATAGGGGCAGTATTATAGGAGTTATATTCTTGTATATAGGTGGCAGTATTATAGTAGTTATATTCTTGTATATAGGGAGCAGTATTATATTAGTTATATTGTTGTATATAGGGGCAGTATTATAGTAGTTATATTCTTGTATATAGGGAGCAGTATTATATTAGTTATATTCTTGTATATAGGGGCAGTATTATAGTAGTTATATTCTTGTATATAGGAGCAGTATTATAGTAGTTATATTCTTGTATATAGGGGGCAGTATTATAGTAGTTATATTCTTGTATATAGGGGGCAGTATTATAGTAGTTATATTCTTGTATATAGGGGGCAGTATTATAGTAGTTATATTCTTGTATATTGGGGGAGTATTATAGTAGTTATAGTCTTGTATATAGGGGGCAGTATTATAGTAGTTATATTCTTGTATATAGGGGGCAGTATTATAGTAGTTATATTCTTGTATATAGGGGGCAGTATTATAGTAGTTATATTCTTGTATATAGGGGGCAGTATTATAGTAGTTATATTCTTGTATATTGGGGGAGTATTATAGTAGTTATATTCTTGTATATAGGAGGCAGTATTATAGTAGTTATATTCTTGTATATAGGGGGCAGTATTATAGTAGTTATATTCTTGTATATTGGGGGAGTATTATAGTAGTTATATTCTTGTATATAGGGGGCAGTATTATAGTAGTTATATACTTGTATATAGGTGGCAGTATTATAGTAGTTATATTCTTGTATATAGGGAGCAGTATTATAGTAGTTATATTCTTGTATATAGGAGCAGTATTATAGTAGTTATATTCCTGTATATAGGAGCAGTATTATAGTAGTTATATTCCTGTATATAGGGGGCAGTATTATAGTAGTTATATTCTTGTATATAGGGGCAGTATTATAGTAGTTATATTCTTGTATATAGGTGGCAGTATTATAGTAGTTATATTCTTGTATATAGGGGCAGTATTATAGTAGTTATATTCTTGTATATAGGAGCAGTATTATAGTAGTTATATTCTTGTATATAGGGGAAGTATTATAGTAGTTATATTCTTGTATATAGAGGGCAGTATTATAGTAGTTATATTCTTGTATATAGGAGCAGTATTATAGTAGTTATATTCTTGTATATAGGAGCAGTATTATAGTAGTTATATTCTTGTATATAGAGGGCAGTATTATAGTAGTTATATTCTTGTATATAGGAGCAGTATTATAGTAGTTATATTCTTGTATATAGGGGCAGTATTATAGTAGTTATATTCTTGTATATAGGGGCAGTATTATAGTAGTTATATTCTTGTATATAGGGACAGTATTATAGTAGTTATATTCCTGTATATAGGGGCAGTATTATAGTAGTTATATTCTTGTATATAGGGGCAGTATTATAGTAGTTATATTCTTGTATATAGGGGCAGTATTATAGTAGTTATATTCTTGTATATAGTGGGCAGTATTATAGTAGTTGTATTCTTGTATATAAGAGGCAGTATTATAGTAGTTATATTCTTGTATGTAGGAGCAGTATTATAGTAGTTATATTCTTGTACATAGGGGGCAGTATTATAGTAGTTATTTTCTTGTATATAGGCAGCAGTATTATAGAAGTTATATTCTTTGTTTTCTTCTGCTGCAGGTTGGATCATGGTGTCTCCTGCCATCGCTTTGGCTTTTATCCCTTTTATAATTACTGTGATTATTCGTTATCGTCATTACTTTTTGCTGTTTTATCGAGCGGTCATAGTTCGTCGCATTCAGGACTATCTGACTGGCGTTCCGCGAGAGGAGAGAGCCTTTCAGTACGTCATCACCCATGCCATCCCCGGAGACCCTCAGCATGTTCTCAACACCTTCGATCAATACTGTTATCACTGTGAATATCTGAGTAACATCGGACCCCAGAAAGGTAACATAGACAATCATTTATCGTTTGTTCCACAAAATGAAAGTTGTAAACACAAAATACATAGAAAATACATTTTGTAAGTTTATTTTAATTTTACTTTTATTGTTTAATCATGAATTTTATAATTAGTGAATCCTTTACCACATAACTGAACTTAGGCTACAACAAGGGGAATGTAAAGACAGAGTTCTGTGTTCTGCTTCTCATTCACAGGGAAGATCCTGGACCGGCTGATCTATGAGAATACGCCGCTCAATGTACTGGAGCTGGGCACGCAGTGCGGTTATGCCACTATAATAATGGCACAGGCGCTACCACTGGGCGCCCGACTTTACACCGTGGACGCTAACCCCAGGAAAGCCGCTGTCGCTGAGAAGGTGATTAGACTGTCCGGGTTTGACGATGATACGGTGAGATATAACACCTGGCTTAATTCTGCACATTATAAAGCCCCTGTGTTCCTTATATATATGTATATAGTATACGGTGACTCACAGCAGTTTGTTCAGGGGTCCTTAAATACTCCATGAGCAGCGTTGCAACGGCACCGCTTATCTCACCAAGCAGGAGTGATCTGTTAGAGGATCCTGTCCCTACAAGATGTTCAATGTGAGAGGCCACAGACTGTTCAATCACTTCAAGCTGCAACACAGAGACATGGGAAAGTGCCAGGGGGACATTTGGGAGGGATTCTTGCGGATGGTAGTTTTTGTGACCTACATTTTTCCGTGGCTGCCATTCTTTGGGAGCACATTGTTTCCAGTTACTGAAAGCAAGGAGTGATCTATATTAGAAAGTAGCAGGACATTTTTTTTTATTTTTTTTTTACAGAAGACTAGTTGAGCCCTTTAACTCTTAAAGGGGAAGTCTGCTATTTAAAGGGAAAAAAATTAATTGGTGATGTATAACAAATCTAAATATCTAAGAAATGTATTGTTATTAAAAAATCTGGGTCCTTTAGCTGCTGGGCCTCCCCCTTTCTGTATGACGAAGGCCGCATGGGGGTGGGGCAGTACCAGAAGAAACCAGAATTATAAATTGCAATAAAGATAGAAAAATATTCCTAATCCCAGACTTCTTTTTGTACAAATAATAGTAATATGTATGTACAATGATAAAAATGTCAGCTTTATCACCTGCTTACTGACTCTGATGTGCTCTATTCTTCATCCTACCTGAAGGTGGAGCTCCTGGTTGGCCCCTCCGATGACATCATCCCGCAGCTGAAGGACAAGCATGGGGTTCAGAAGTTGGACTTCATCTTCATGGACCATGGGAAGCGCTGTTACCTGCGGGACCTGCAGCTGCTGGAGGAGGTCGGGCTGCTGCAGGAAGGGACCATCATTCTGGCTGACAACGTGCTGTTCCCCGGGGCCCCCCATTTCTTGCAGTACGTCAAGTCCTCCGGGAAATATCAGCTAAAGATGCACCGCGGGAACCTGGAGTATTTCCGATACATCCGGGACGGGATGGCGGAGCTCACTTACACCAAGCTGCAGGGATGAACAGAATAAAGACTTTTTCCTAATATCTGCGCTCCGTTCATTTCTCGGGGTGCACTCGTCACGTCACAAATCCCAAGGACCAGGTTACAGGCTGATGGGACCTATGCAGGAGTTCCCACCGTGCCGGACAGGTTGTCCGCCGCATTATTTATTGTAGGTAATCCCGCGATTCTACAACGACTCGTGCACGACCAAATGTCGCCTCAGTCCATTCACCTCCACCTATCCCTGTCATACAGTAATAGTCTGTAGAAGAGGATTGTCTACACTAGAAAGAATTGTTACAAACCCTCAGCTGTGTAAAAGTATTAAAGATGTTTTCCCATCTTAGGGCTTTCTTCTTTACATTCACTGACAGCAAGCATAAAGCTTCAGTTACAGGGGACTGGACCGGCCCTTTAAGTGCAACATGTTGTTCTGTTTTTATTTTACTACATTTCTATCTATCATAAAGTGAACCTCCAGCAAAAAACGAACACGTGACAGACTCTTTATCCTGTAATCTCATCTGTTTGTTTTCAAGATTCTTTTTAATTTAAAAAATAGCTGTATTCTTCCAGAAACAGCACCACACCTGTTCACAGGATGTGTCTGGTACTGCAGCTCAGCCCCTTTTACTTCACTAGAGCTGAGGTGTAATACCAGGTTCGACCCATGAACAGGTGAAGTGCTGAATCTAGAAGAAAGTAGACGTGTTCTTTTTTAATTCTGGACAACCTCTTTAAGTTTCTGAGCTTAGAGATGCAAGATATTCTATACATTCCCTGCTAATCACTACAGAAGTATCAATCATCCACATTATCATTGCTGTCCAAGTAAAGTGCTAATGTAAAATACCATACAGTACACTTCCCATGATGCAAATCACCAACGCAAGCTTGGCGCAGAAACTGAACAAGCAGGGAATGCTTGCTGCAGAATAGTGAGTGAAGCTCTGGAGTATAATACAGGATGTAACGCAGGATCAGTACAGAATAAGTAATGTAATATATGTACACAGTAACTCCACCAGCAGAATAGTGAATGCAGCTCTGGAGTATAATACAGGATATAACTCAGGATCAGTACAGGATAAGTAATGTAATGTATGTACACAGTAACTCCACCAGCAGAATAGTGAGTGCAGCTCTGGAGTATAATACAGGATGTAACTCAGGATCAGTACAGGATAAGTAATGTAATGTATGTACACAGTGACTCCACCAGCAGAATAGTGAGTGCAGCTCTGGAGCATAATACAGGATGTAACTCAGGATCAGTGCAGGATAAGTAATGTAATGTATGTACACAGTAACTCCACCAGCAGAATAGTGAGTGCAGCTCTGGAGTATAATACAGGATGTAACTCAGGATCAGTACAGGATAAGTAATGTAATGTATGTACACAGTGACTCCACCAGCAGAATAGTGAGTGCAGCTCTGGAGTATAATACAGGATATAACTCAGGATCAGTACAGGATAAGTAATGTAATGTATGTACACAGTGACTCCACCAGCAGAATAGTGAGTGCAGCTCTGGAGTATAATACAGGATATAACTCAGGATCAGTACAGGATAAGTAATGTAATGTATGTACACAGTGACTCCACCAGCAGAATAGTGATTGCAGCTCTGGAGTATAATACAGGATGTAACTCAGGATCAGTACAGGATAAGTAATGTAATGTATGTACACAGTGACTCCACCAGCAGAATAGTGAGTGCAGCTCTGGAGTATAATACAGGATATAACTCAGGATCAGTACAGGATAAGTAATGTAATGTATGTACACAGTGACTCCACCAGCAGAATAGTAAGTGCAGCTCTGGAGTATAATACAGGATGTAACTCAGGATCAGTACAGGATAAGTAATGTAATGTATGTACACAGTGACTCCACCAGCAGAATAGTGAGTGCAGCTCTAGAGTATAATACAGGATGTAACTCAGGATCAGTACAGGATAAGTAATGTAATGTATGTACACAGTGACTCCACCAGCAGAATAGTGAGTGCAGCTCTGGAGTATAATACAGGATGTAACTCAGGACCAGTACAGGATAAGTAATGTAATGTGTAATGACGGGGTAGGGAGACAGACAGGTGAGCCTAGGTGAATCTACCCGCCACTTAGTCCCTGCCTACTTGCACGGCCCGTCCTAGGCGACGGCGTACAACTGGGTGACGGTCCCTACGCTCAATATGTGCACGACAGACAAACAGACAAGGGTACACAGAAGCTAAGGGAAATGGGGCAGTTGCCCACGGCAACACCGTGTGCAGCAAGAGTAGTGAACGAGCCGAGTCAAACCAGGAGTGTACGAGGTACCAAACGCAGAGCAGGAGCAGAGTCAGTAAAGCCAGGGTCAATACGAAGCAGAGGTAAATAGTACTAGCAGGAGCAGCAGAGGCAGGAGACCAGACAGAATCACAGGCAAAGGAGTAGCAGGAAATGAAGGTTTAAATAGACAGAGGTCGGTAGCTAGAACCGTCTGGCCAGGCTGTGATAGGTTCTCCCACTTCTGAGCCTACCAGCCTGAGTGGTAGCAGATCGTGTCACTCTATCAGACCTAGGAGTAGATGCAGGCTGATTAACCACGGGCGTCGACACAGAAGCTGTGTCTGGCAGATCCTTTACAGTACCCCCCTTTTATGAGGGGCCACTGGACCCTTTCTAGGTGGACCTGGCTTATTGGGGAACCGAAGATGGAACCTCCTGAGCAATACCCCAGCGTGAACATCCCGGGCGGGTACCCAAGTCCTCTCCTCAGGCCCGTATCCTCTCCAATGGACCAGGTACTGGAGGGAGCCTTGGACCATCCTGCTGTCCACAATCTTGGCCACCTCGAATTCTACCCCTTCAGGGGTGAGAACAGGGACCGGAGGTTTCCTCGAGGTAGCCATGGACGGGGAGCAGCGTTTCAGGAGGGAGGCATGAAACACGTCGTGTATTCGAAAAGATGGGGGTAACTCCAGCCGGAAGGAGACAGGGTTAAGGACTTCAATGACCTTGTACGGCCCTATATACCGAGGAGCAAATTTTTTGGACAGGACTTTAAGGCGCAAATTTTTTGAAGACAGCCACACCAGATCCCCGACCACAAACAGGGGGTTAGTTGAACGTCTTTTATCTGCCGGAGTCTTTTGTATGCTCTGGGACGCCTCAAGGTTCTACTGAACCTGGGCCCAGACTGTGCACAGTTCCCGATGAACGACCTCTACCTCGGGATTGTTGGAACCACCCGGTGAAACTGAGGAGAACCGTGGATTAAACCCAAAACTACAGAAAAAGGGGGAGACATCTGACCAGTTACTGACCCGGTTTGTAATGATAGGGGGATAGGGAAACAGACAGTGAGCCCTAATCTACCCACCACTCAGTCCCTGCCTACTTGCAACGACCCGCCCTAGGCGACGGGGTACAACTGGGCGACGGTCCCTATGCTCAGTACGTGCACGACAGACAAACAGACAAGGGGACACAAGCAAAGGGAAATGGGGCAGTTGCCCACGGCAACACCTTGAGCAACAAGAGTGGTGAACGAGCCGAGTCAAACCAGGAGAGTACGAGGTACCAAACGCAGAGCAGGAGAGTAGTCAGTAAGCCAGGGTCAGTATGAAGCAAGGTCAAATAGCTAGAAGCTGCAGCAAGGCCAGGAAACCACACGAGAAGAATCACAAGCAAAGGAGGAACAGGAAAGGCAGGTATAAATAGACAGTGGGCGGGAGCTAGCTCCGTCTGGCCAGGCTGCGATAGGCTCTCCCACTCCTAAGCCTGCCATCCTGAGTGGTGGAAGATGGAGTCAGTCTCAGAGACATAGAATCAGGTGCAGACTGATTACCCATGGGCGTATACACAGAAGTTGTGCCTGGCAGATCCTTTACACGGTTATTAAGGGAAAATTCGGTGAGGGGAATGAATGAGACCCAATCATATTGACAGTCAGAGATAAAACACCTTAAATATTGTTCTAGAGACTGATTAGTCCTCTCAGTTTGGCCATTAGTTTCAGGATGGAAGGCCGAGGAGAAGGACAGATCAATCTCCAACTTCATACAGAAGGCTCTCCAAAACAATGAAACAAATTGTACCCCTCTGTCCGAAACAATATTGACAGGAACCCCATGGAGACGCAGGATGTGTTTGACAAACAAGGTAGCTAACGTCTTAGCATTGGGTAGTTTTTTGAGGGGCACAAAGTTGCACATCTTACTGAAGCGGTCTACTACAACCCACACCACCGACTTGCCTTGAGATGGAGGCAGATCGGTGATAAAATCCATGGAGATATGGGTCCAAGCTCTCTGGGGAATGGGCAAAGAACATAGTAAGCCCGCTGGTCGGGACCTGGGAGTCTTGGACCTAGCACAAACTTCACAAACGGCGACGTAGGCCTTAACGTCTTTAGGCAACCCAGGCCACCAATAGTTTCTGGCAATGAGGTGCTTGGTACCCAGGATGCCTGGATGGCCAGATAGTGCAGAGTCATGATTTTCCCTGAGTACCCTTAGCCGGAATTGCAGGGGAACAAACAGCTTGTTCTCAGGAAGGTTCCCGGGAGCTGAACCTTGATCAGTCGCAATTTCAGAGACTAAATCAGAATCAATAGCGGAAATGATTATACCTGGGGGCAAAACACAAGCAGGATCTTCCTCCGAAGGAGGGCTGGCCATGAAGCTCTCCGACAGTGCATCAGCCTTAATATTTTTAGACCCAGCCCTATAGGTGACCAAAAAGTTGAATCTAGTAAAAAATAACGCCCATCGAGCTTGTCTCGGGTTTAGCCTCCGGGCAGATTCTAGGAAAACCAGATTCTTGTGGTCGGTAAGGCCCATTACCTGGTGCTTAGCCCCCTCCAGGAAGTGGCGCCACTCTTCAAATGCCCATTTAATGGCTAAGAGTTCGCGGTTGCCAATGTCATAGTTACTCTCAGTGGGCGAGAACTTCCTGGAGAAGTAGGCACAGGGACGGAGATGGGTGAGGGACCTGGTACCCTGGGACAAGACAGCCCCCACTCCCACCTCGGAGGCGTCGACCTCCACGATAAATGGCTCAATTTGGTTAGGCTGAATCAGCACTGGGGCCGAGATTAAGCACTTCTTAAGGACCTCAAAAACCTGGACCGCCTCCGGAGGCCAGTGGAGGAGATGAGCACCTTTGCGAGTGAGGTCCGTAAGAGGCTTAGTGATGACCGAGAAGTTGGCAATAAATCTCCTGTAATAATTAGCAAAGCCCCAGGAAGCACTGTAACGCCTTCAGGGAGGCAGGTTGGACCCATTCCGCCACAGCCTGGACCTTGGCAGGGTCCATGCGGAATTCATGAGGAGTGAGGATTTGACCCAAAAATGGTATCTCCTGCACCCCAAACACACATTTTTCGGTTTTAGCAAACAGTTTGCTTTCCCAAAGGGCCTGGAGCACCTTCCTGACATGCTCAATGTGGGAGGACCAGTCCTTGGAAAACACAAGTATGTCATCAAGGTACACTACAAGAAATACCCCCAGGTAGTCTGTTAAAATCTCATTTATGAAATTCTGAAAGACCGCGGGAGCATTACACAACCCAAAGGGCATGACGAGGTATTCGAAATGGCCTTCGGGCGTGTTAAACGCAGTCTTCCACTCATCCCCTTCTCTGATTCGGATAAGGTTATACGCCCCCCGAAGATCAAACTTAGAGAACCATTGGGCCCCCTGAACCTGATTGAAAAGGTGAGGAATCAAAGGAAGGGGATACTGGTTCCTTACAGTGACCTTATTCAAGCTTCGGTAGTCAATGCATGGACTAAGACCACCATCCTTCTTCCCTACGAAGAAGAAGCCAGCACCTACAGGAGAAGTCGAGGGGCGAATGTAACCCTTGGCCAGGCATTCCTGGATATACTCTCTCATGGCTTCACGTTCGGGACAAGAGAGATTAAATATCCTACCCTTAGGGAGCTTAGCTCCTGGTACCAAATCGATAGCGCAATCGTACTCTCTATGAGGAGGTAACACTTCGGAGGCCATTTTAGAAAAAACATCAGCGAAGTCCTGAATAAACTCAGGTAGCGTGTTTACCTCCTCAGGGAGAGAAATAAAATTAACAGAAAAACATGACGTCAAGCATTCATTACCCCATTTGGTAAGGTCCCCAGAATTCCAGTCAAACGTGGGATTATGCAACTGCAACCAGGGAAGGCCTAAAACCAAATTGGACGATAATCCCTGCATCAACAGGGAGCCAACAAGGAGCTCCAAATGCATGGAGCCAACAAGGAGTTCAAAATCAGGAGTATGCTGTGTAAAATAACCATTAGCAAGAGGAGTGGAGTCGATACCCACTACCGGGACAGGTTTAGGCAAATCAATCAATGGCATAGCTAGAGACATAGCAAATTCCACAGACATAATATTAGCAGAAGACCTTGAATCCACGAAGGCACTGCCGGTAGCAGACCTACCACCAAAAGAGACCTGAAAGGGAAGCAAGATTTTATTAGGTTTCATCTTTACGGGAAATACCTGTGCGCCCAAGTGACCTCCCCGATGATCACTTAGGCGCGGACGTTTTCCGGCTGCTTATTCTTACGCCTAGGACAGGTGTTCACTTGATGCTTGTCATCCCCACAATAGAAGCAGAGACCATTCTTCCTGCGGAACTCTCTACGTTGTTGGGGGGACACGGAGGCCCCGAGTTGCATAGGTACATCCGAGTCTTCCGTGGAAGAACGAAGCAACGGTACCACGGGAGGCATCATGGGGGAGTCAGAGGAGAAGGCACAAAAACGTTCAAGTCGTCGTTCCCTGAGACGTCGATCAAGACGTACCGCTAAAGCCATAACCTGGTCTAGGGAGTCAGAAGAGGGATAACTAACTAGCAGGTCTTTCAGGGCGTTCAACAGACCCAATCTAAACTGGCACCTCAAGGCAGGGTCATTCCACCGAGAAGCTACGCACCACTTCCTAAAGTCAGAGCAATACTCCTCAACAGGTCTCTTACCCTGACGTAAGGTCACCAGCTGACTCTCGGCAAAGGCAGTCCTGTCAGTCTCGTCATATATGAGCCCGAGAGCAGAAAAAAAAGATCAAAAGAGGAAAGTTCAGGGGCGTCAGGAGCCAAGGAGAAGGCCCATTCTTGGGGCCCGTCCTGGAGCCGGGACATAATTATACCCACCCGCTGGCTCTCAGAACCTGAGGAGTGGGGCTTTAGACGGAAATAGAGCCTACAACTCACCCGAAAGGAGAAAAAAGTCTTCCGATCCCCTGAGAACCAGTCAGGCAACTTGAGGTGGGGTTCAAGAGGTGAGGTGGGGGACACTACCAGGGTAGCATCATGCTGGTTGCCCCTCTGAGCCAGGGCTTGGACCTGTAGGGAGAGGCCCTGCATTTGCTGAACCAGGGCCTCAAGAGGGTCCATAGTAGTAGGAACCAGGGTAGAAAATGTATAAGGGCCTGTGATTATGTAATGATGGGGTAGGGAGACAGACAGGTGAGCCCTAATATACCCGCCGCTCAGTCCCTGCCTACTTGCACGGCCCGTCCTAGGCGACGGCGTACAACTGGGCGACGGTCCCTACGCTCAATATGTGCACGACAGACAAACAGACAAGGGTACACAGAAGCTAAGGGAAATGGGACAGTTGTCCACGGCAACACCGTGAGCAACAAGAGTAGTAAACGAGCCGAGTCAAACCAGGAGTGTACGAGGTACCAAACGCAGAGCAGGAGAGTAGTCAGTAAAGCCAGGGTCAATATGAACAGAACCGATAAAAACACAGGGACATATACAGAAACACCGAAAAAGGCCATACTTGCAAATGGACACAGCCAGGCCAGAAATGCTGATGAAAGGGCGAGCAGGTGCTTTAAATAATAATAGCCACTCCCACTAGTCTTGAGGGGAGTGGTGTGTGGTGCATGGGATGTGTAGTAAGAAATAATAAATGAATAGTGTGTGTGCAAGTGTAATACTATAAGTGAAATATAGGGGGCAGTAATAAATGAAGTGCCTCAATAGAAATAAATGGATAATGGGGTGCAAGTGAGTGAAACATGGAGGGATAGTGTGTAAGTCATGAGGCACAACGTGTATAGCCAGGTAGAAGCCTATTTGTGACGCCTTGATAATTCATAGAGCGGGCTACCCTGCTTGCTATGCCAAACAACAACACACCATGCTCTTCCAGCCGGGTCTTTGATGCTGGGAGAGCATGGTGTGTTGTTGTTTGGCATAGCAAGCAGGGTAGCCCGCTCTATGAATTATCAAGGCGTCACAAATAGGCTTCTACCTGGCTATACACGTTGTGCCTCATGACGTACACACTATCCCTCCATGTTTCACTCACTTGCACCCCATTATCCATTTATTTCTATTGAGGCACTTCATTTATTACTGCCCCCTATATTTCACTCATAGTATTACACTTGCACACACACTATTCATTTATTATTTCTTACTACACATCCCATGCACCACACACCACTCCCCTCAAGACTAGTGGGAGTGGCTATTATTATTTAAAGCACCTGCTCGCCCTTTCATCAGCATTTCTGGCCTGGCTGTGTCCATTTGTAAGTATGGCCTTTTTCGGTGTTCAGGGTCAATATGAAGCAGAGGTAAATGGTACTAGCAGGAGCAGCAGAGCCAGGAAACAGGAGACAATCACAGGCAAAGGAGGAGCAGGAAATGAAGGCATAAATAGACAGAGGGCAGGAGCTAGAACCGTCTGGCCAGGCTGTGAGAGGCTCTCCCACTCCTCAGCCTCCCAGCCTGAGTGGTAGCAGATCGTGTCACTCTATCAGACTTAGGAGCAGGTGCAGACTGATTACCCACGGGCGTCGACACAGAAGTCTGACAGATCCTTTACATAATGTATGTACACAGTGACTCCACCAGCAGAATAGTGAGTGCAGCTCTGGAGTATAATACAGGATGTAACTCAGGATCAGTGCAGGATAAGTAATGTAATGTATGTACACAGTGACTCCACCAGCAGAATACGGAGTGCAGCTCTGGAGTATAATACAGGATGTATCTCAGGATCAGTACAGGATAAGTAATGTAATGTATGTACACAGTGACTCCACCAGCAGAATAGTGAGTGCAGCTCTGGAGTATAATACAGGATGTAACTCAGGATCAGTGCAGGATAAGTAATGTAATGTATGTACACAGTGACTCCACCAGCAGAATAGTGAGTGCAGCTCTGGAGTATAATACAGGATATAACTCAGGATCAGTACAGGATAAGTAATGTAATGTATGTACACAGTGACTCTACCAGCAGAATAGTGAGTGCAGCTCTGGAGTATAATACAGGATGTAACTCAGGATCAGTACAGGATAAGTAATGTAATATATGTACACAGTGACTCCACCAGCAGAATAGTGAGTGCAGCTCTGGAGTATAATGCAGGATGTAACTTAGGATCAGTACAGGATAAGTAATGTAATGTACACAGCGACTCCACCAGCAGAATAGTGAGTGCAGCTCTGGAGAATAATACAGGATGTAACTCATAATCAGTATAATGTAATATCACCCCTCTATAAATGTAATATCACCCCCTCTATAAATGTAATATCACCCCCTCTATAAATGTAATATCACCTCCTCTATAATGGAATATCACCTCCTCTATAATGTAATATCACCCCCTCTATAATGTAATATCACCCCCTCTATAATGTAATATCACCTCCTCTATAATGTAATATCACCTCCTCTATAATGTAATATCACCTCCTCTATAATGTAATATCACCCCCTCTATAATGTAATATCACCTCCTCTATAATGTAATATCACCCCCTCTATAATGTAATATCACCTCCTCTATAATGTAATATCACCTCCTCTATAATGTAATATCACCTCCTCTATAATGTAATATCACCTCCTCTATAATGTAATATCACCTCCTCTATAATGTAATATCACCTCCTCTATAATGTAATATCACCTCCTCTATAATGTAATATCACCCCCTCTATAATGTAATATCACCCCCTCTATAATGTAATATCACCCCCTCTATAATGTAATATCACCTCCTCTATAATGTAATATCACCTCCTCTATAATGTAATATCACCTCCTCTATAATGTAATATCACCCCCTCTATAATGTAATATCACCCCCTCTATAATGTAATATCACCCCCTCTATAATGTAATATCACCTCCTCTATAATATCACCTCCTCTATAATGTAATATCACCCCCTCTATAATATAATATCACCTCCTCTATAATGTAATATCACCTCCTCTATAATGTAATATCACCTCCTCTATAATGTAATATCACCCCCTCTATAATGTAATATCACCTCCTCTATAATGTAATATCACCTCCTCTATAATGTAATATCACCTCCTCTATAATGTAATATCACCCCCTCTATAATGTAATATCACCTCCTCTATAATGTAATATCACCTCCTCTATAATGTAATATCACCTCCTCTATAATATAATATCACCTCCTCTATAATGTAACATCACCTCCTCTATAATGTAACATCACCTCCTCTATAATGTAACATCACCCCCTCTATAATGTAACATCACCCCCTCTATAATGTAACATCACCCCCTCTATAATGTAACATCACCCCCTCTATAATGGAATATCACCCCTCTATAATGTAATATCACCTCCTCTATAATGTAATATCACCCCCTCTATAATGTAATATCACCCCTTCTATAATGTAATATCACCCCCTCTATAATGTAATATCTCCTCCTCTATAATGTAATATCACCTCCTCTATAATGTAATATCACCCCCTCTATAATGTAATATCACCTCCTCTATAATGTAATATCACCTCCTCTATAATATAATATCACCTCCTCTATAATGTAATATCACCTCCTCTATAATGGAATATCACCCCTCTATAATGTAATATCACCTCCTCTATAATGTAATATCACCCCCTCTATAATGTAATATCACCCCCTCTATAATGTAATATCACCTCCTCTATAATGTAATATCTCCTCCTCTATAATGTAATATCACCTCCTCTATAATGTAATATCTCCTCCTCTATAATGTAATATCACCTCCTCTATAATGTAATATCACCTCCTCTATAATGTAATATCACCTCCTCTATAATGTAATATCACCTCCTCTATAATGTAATATCACCTCCTCTATAATGTAATGTCACCTCCTCTATAATGTAATATCACCTCCTCTATAATGTAATATCACCTCCTCTATAATGTAATATCACCTCCTCTATAATGTAATGTCACCTCCTCTATAATGTAATGTCACCTCCTCTATAATGTAATGTCACCTCCTCTATAATGTAATATCACCTCCTCTATAATGTAATATCACCTCCTCTATAATGTAATATCACCTCCTCTATAATGTAATATCTCCTCCTCTATAATGTAATATCACCCCCTCTATAATGTAATATCACCTCCTCTATAATGTAATATCACCTCCTCTATAATGTAATATCACCCCCTCTATAATGTAATATCACCCCCTCTATAATGTAATATCACCTCCTCTATAATGTAATATCACCTCCTCTATAATGTAATATCACCCCCTCTATAATGTAATATCACCTCCTCTATAATGTAATATCACCTCCTCTATAATGTAATATCACCTCCTCTATAATATCACCTCCTCTATAATGTAATATCACCTCCTCTATAATGTAATATCACCTCCTCTATAATGTAATATCACCTCCTCTATAATGTAATATCACCTCCTCTATAATGTAATATCACCTCCTCTATAATGTAATATCACCTCCTCTATAATGTAATATCACCTCCTCTATAATGTAATATCACCTCCTCTATAATGTAATATCACCTCCTCTATAATGTAATATCACCTCCTCTATAATGTAATATCACCTCCTCTATAATGTAATATCACCTCCTCTATAATGTAATATCACCTCCTCTATAATGTAATATCACCTCCTCTATAATGTAATATCTCCTCCTCTATAATGTAATATCACCTCCTCTATAATGTAATATCACCTCCTCTATAATGTAATATCACCTCCTCTATAATGTAATATCACCTCCTCTATAATGTAATATCACCCCCTCTATAATGTAATATCACCTCCTCTATAATGTAATATCACCTCCTCTATAATGTAATATCACCTCCTCTATAATGTAATATCACCTCCTCTATAATGTAATATCACCTCCTCTATAATGTAATATCACCTCCTCTATAATGTAATATCACCTCCTCTATAATGTAATATCACCTCCTCTATAATGTAATATCACCTCCTCTATAATGTAATATCACCTCCTCTATAATGTAATATCGCCTCCTCTATAATGTAATATCACCTCCTCTATAATGTAATATCACCTCCTCTATAATGTAATATCACCTCCTCTATAATGTAATATCACCTCCTCTATAATGTAATATCACCTCCTCTATAATGTAATATCACCTCCTCTATAATGTAATATCACCTCCTCTATAATGTAATATCACCTCCTCTATAATGTAATATCACCTCCTCTATAATGTAATATCACCTCCTCTATAATGTAATATCACCTCCTCTATAATGTAATATCACCTCCTCTATAATGTAATATCACCTCCTCTATAATATCACCTCCTCTATAATGTAATATCACCTCCTCTATAATGTAATATCACCTCCTCTATAATATCACCTCCTCTATAATGTAATATCACCCCCTCTATAATGTAATATCACCCCCTCTATAATGTAATATCACCTCCTCTATAATGTAATATCGCCCCCTCTATAATGTAATATCACCTCCTCTATAATGTAATATCACCTCCTGTATAATGTAATATCACCTCCTCTATAATGTAATATCACCCCCTCCTCTATAATGTAATATCACCCCCTCTATAATGTAATATCACCCCTCTATAATGTAATATCACCTCCTCTATAATGTAATATCACCTCCTCTATAATGTAATATCACCTCCTCTATAATGTAATATCACCCCCTCTATAATGTAATATCACCTCCTCTATAATGTAATATCGCCCCCTCTATAATGTAATATCACCTCCTCTATAATGTAATATCACCTCCTGTATAATGTAATATCACCTCCTCTATAATGTAATATCACCCCCTCTATAATGTAACATCACCTCCTCTATAATGTAACATCACCTCCTCTATAATGTAATATCACCTCCTCTATAATGTAATATCGCCCCCTCTATAATGTAATATCACCTCCTCTATAATGTAATATCACCTCCTGTATAATGTAATATCACCTCCTCTATAATGTAATATCACCCCCTCTATAATGTAATATCACCTCCTCTATAATGTAACATCACCTCCTCTATAATGTAATATCACCTCCTCTATAATGTAATATCACCCCCTCTATAATGTAATATCACCCCTCTATAATGTAATATCACCCCCTCCTCTATAATGTAATATCACCCCCTCTATAATGTAATATCACCCCTCTATAATGTAATATCTCCTCCTCTATAATGTAATATCACCTCCTCTATAATGTAATATCACCTCCTCTATAATGTAATATCACCTCCTCTATAATGTAATATCACCTCCTCTATAATGTAATATCACCTCCTCTATAATGTAATATCACCCCCTCTATAATGTAATATCACCCCCTCTATAATGTAATATCTCCTCCTCTATAATGTAATATCACCTCCTCTATAATGTAATATCACCTCCTCTATAATGTAATATCACCTCCTCTATAATGTAATGTCACCTCCTCTATAATGTAATATCACCTCCTCTATAATGTAATATCACCTCCTCTATAATGTAATATCACCTCCTCTATAATGTAATATCACCTCCTCTATAATGTAATGTCACCTCCTCTATAATGTAATATCACCTCCTCTATAATGTAATATCACCTCCTCTATAATATAATATCACCACCTCTATAATGTAATATCACCTCCTCTATAATGTAATGTCACCTCCTCTATAATGTAATGTCACCTCCTCTATAATGTAATATCACCTCCTCTATAATGTAATATCACCTCCTCTATAATGTAATATCACCTCCTCTATAATGTAATATCTCCTCCTCTATAATGTAAAATCACCTCCTCTATAATGTAATATCACCACCTCTATAATGTAATATCACCTCCTCTATAATGTAATATCACCTCCTCTATAATGTAATATCACCTCCTCTATAATGTAACATCGCCCCCTCTATAATGTAACATCGCCTCCTCTATAATGTAACATCACCTCCTCTATAATGTAATATCACCTCCTCTATAATGTAATATCACCTCCTCTATAATGTAATATCACCTCCTCTATAATGTAATATCACCCCCTCTATAATGTAACATCACCTCCTCTATAATGTAATATCACCTCCTCTATAATGTAATATCACCTCCTCTATAATGTAATATCGCCTCCTCTATAATGTAATATCGCCTCCTCTATAATGTAATATCGCCTCCTCTATAATGTAATATCGCCTCCTCTATAATGTAATATCGCCTCCTCTATAATGTAACATCGCCCCCTCTATAATGTAACATCGCCTCCTCTATAATGTAACATCACCTCCTCTATAATGTAATATCACCTCCTCTATAATGTAATATCACCCCCTCTATAATGTAATATCACCTCCTCTATAATGTAATATCACCTCCTCTATAATGTAATATCACCTCCTCTATAATGTAATATCACCTCCTCTATAATGTAATATCACCTCCTCTATAATGTAATATCACCTCCTCTATAATGTAATATCCCCTCCTCTATAATGTAATATCACCTCCTCTATAATGTAATATCACCCCCTCTATAATGTAACATCACCCCCTCTATAATGTAATATCACCTCCTCTATAATGTAATATCCCCTCCTCTATAATGTAATATCACCCCCTCTATAATGTAACATCACCTCCTCTATAATGTAATATCACCCCCTCTATAATGTAATATCACCTCCTCTATAATGTAATGTCACCTCCTCTATAATGTAATATCACCCCCTCTATAATGTAATATCACCTCCTCTATAATATCAACCCCTCTATAATGTAATATCACCCCCTCTATAATGTAATATCACCTCCTCTATAATGTAATATCACCTCCTCTATAATGTAATATCACCCCCTCTATAATGTAATATCACCTCCTCTATAATGTAATATCACCTCCTCTATAATATCACCTCCTCTATAATATCACCTCCTCTATAATGTAATATCACCTCCTCTATAATGTAATATCACCTCCTCTATAATGTAATATCACCCCCTCTATAATGTAATATCACCTCCTCTATAATGTAATATCACCTCCTCTATAATATCACCTCCTCTATAATGTAATATCACCTCCTCTATAATGTAATATCACCTCCTCTATAATGTAATATCACCCCCTCTATAATGTAATATCACCTCCTCTATAATGTAATATCACCTCCTCTATAATGTAATATCACCTCCTCTATAATGTAATATCACCTCCTCTATAATGTAATATCACCTCCTCTATAATGTAATATCACCTCCTCTATAATGTAATATCACCTCCTCTATAATGTAATATCACCTCCTCTATAATGTAATATCACCTCCTCTATAATGTAATATCACCTCCTCTATAATGTAATATCACCTCCTCTATAATGTAATATCACCTCCTCTATAATGTAATATCACCTCCTCTATAATGTAATATCACCCCCTCTATAATGTAATATCACCTCCTCTATAATGTAATATCACCCCCTCTATAATGTAATATCACCTCCTCTATAATGTAATATCACCTCCTCTATAATGTAATATCACCTCCTCTATAATGTAATATCACCCCCTCTATAATGTAATATCACCTCCTCTATAATGTAATATCACCTCCTCTATAATGTAATATCACCCCCTCTATAATGTAATATCACCTCCTCTATAATGTAATGTCACCTCCTCTATAATGTAATATCACCTCCTCTATAATGTAATATCACCTCCTCTATAATGTAATATCAC